>NW_014039361.1:3664-19900 GCF_001186125.1 Sphaeroforma arctica JP610 | reverse complement strand
TTCCATGACTACTGACAAGTAACATTATAAGGTATACACTATTCTCTGTATTGTATCAAGTTCACTTTATTCAATGGCTGTGGCATTGTATGCCTGTCAAGCAAGTGCATTGTATATCTGTGCATCCTCTACGATTGAGTCAGGACCCGCTCGGCCAGGTCACCCAAACCGTATTTAAATCCCATTGTGACAATCAGTGGAGTACCATTGTTTGACACTGTGCCGGTCCAATCGATACCACAGATCTCGAGGCGAAAGTGCAAGACTTTGTGCGACAGGCGAAGAGTCTGGAATACGATCTGATCGCACTTGGGCTGAGTTGCAGTCGACATCCTGTTCTTTCTCTGCAAGAGGTATAGCTATTTCCTAAGCATGCGGTGTGATCATGGATACTGTCTTAATGCACTAATACACCTATGGATGTATATATATTTATTATGGATAGAATATGTGTGCACATATGTGCTTACACACACACATATATATATTTATACTGATATCAGGGATAATGCATATATGCACACATGTACCTATGTTTATACAAAAGTAATGTACGCATGCACATGTACCTAGTCATGGACGTGTACCTTACGACAAAATGTACGGGCCCGATATGGCTGGTCGGTCGTCATAAATTCATTCACTGATTGTACGTTGGTGACTCGCTAGTATCAAACAAACGAGGATTTCTATTTCAATGTATTCGATTATGCGCGTGGGTGCTGATATTACTAAAAGGTCATAAATGTTGTTTGGGTCGATAGAAAGCTGTCATTCTGGTACTGACTCTCAGGATATTCAACCCATCTGATTCAACACAACCAAGAACGCATTAGTGGGGGTTATCGTGATAGGTTCCTGCATATTCGTAAACAAAGGCTGAGCTATAGTGTTTCCATCCTCAGAATTCGGCAAATTAGATAAGTGAATGAGGTGATAGCTATGAACATGTGACACACAGCCATGAGTAAATAAGTAAATCAATTCGCAGTTGCAGTAACCGATCATGTAGGCTTGTACCGAAGTATCAATAAAAATCAGAAAAAGAGTAAAAATTGGCAATAAGTATACCTCTATATAGGTCAAACACACACACACCTATGTGCTAGCAGTCTAACTCCATCTATCAGTCTGACTCCATCAGTTTTCGCGTCACTGCACTCCGAGCAGGAAATCGACTCGTTGAAGGACGAGATTGAGATCAAGGATCGATTAATCGCCACAAACGGAGAGAAGCTCACAATGTGGATGGTACGTATCTCGGTCACATTACTTGCGTCTCGTTGTGCCAGTTTGCAAATCATTGTATATAGGTTTCATTGTATATAGGTTTCATAGTATATAGGTTACGTTGTATATAGGTTTCATTGTATATAGGCTATCACACCTGGATTGCGAGATGCGTCTCGGTTGACCAGTACTTGTCAGTGCTCTATTAAATACGTACAACATACATCATTTATGGTTATATATGTTTTCGTCCTTCCCTTCCCACTTACGTTTCCACTTATTTTTACAGCACCCCTTTGTACAAGCGTGTAGTGATTATACGTCTTAATCACAGCCAATCGCACACACGTCTATTTTTTTTTTTAAATTTACGTACTAAGGCATGTATTCTATATATTGATATGCATATGTGCGTGTATATCTGGTAGTCACCACATGCATGCTTACAATGGGTATGCATGTACCTAAAATTTGCTATGCAAGTGAATTTATATTTGTGTGTTATACAAACAATTTATATGTATGTATATTTTATACAAATGGTTGTTTTTTCTGCAGATCTATGCGATTCAAAATATTTTAATTACTGTAATTAGCACAAATATAAAAACCTACACTTTCCCATGCACAAACAAATACCAATCTATGTGCCGACGTTCACGGACATAAGAAGGCAATTCTTAGCGCTTAAAAATCATTCCCGTGCCATTTCTCACAGAACCAACTGGAGGACCTACAGACCAAACAAAAAACGGTTCTTTTACCCGGAGCAGAGTGAAACGCTTCTCCTTTATTAATATGCTATCTGGCTATACGATATGCCGTACATGCCGGTAAAACACTAAACCCCTCTGCACACACCCGGAACTGCTATCGCAGAATAATCCGGAGCCTAGAGCCCTCGCATTCAGCAACGTGCTTGAGCCTAGAGCCGACACAAGTGAGCATGATATGATAATAAGGCTTAAGAGGGTAGACGTGGTTCGTGGCAGTGTGTATGCCCTACCCGTGTTGGCTGGGGTCCTCGGCTGTATGTCGGTTATACCGATGACCGTGGCTCTATGCACGCGCATTGTATCACACACCCCAACTCACCGGGAATTTTACCTGTAATGGCAATCCGCTAACTCTCATACAAGACTGCCGTGTTTACAAACACACCGGTCCCATATTTAAGATTATATTGTGGACCGAATTGTGGGCTCTCGTATAGAATCCCGTGTTGAACTGCCGGTATCCATACCGCGGTGAGCGAACATTCAGCCGGACGAACATATACACGAGATCGCGGAGCAGAAATGATCTCCGATTCGGTGATGGTGTCTGCTCACCATCATGTGTCACTATCAGACACACTTGCACATTGCCTGCGGCGACTCCATTCCGTCTCTGGAAGTGTCGCCCACCAATATATTGAAGTTTTAGATACCATCCTTCGTGTGTTGTGGTAGGATTGAATTTACTTTTTTTAAATATAGACCTTTCGACGTATTAAAAGTGATAGAGTTATATTCGCATGACGGACCGGCTCCTTTTCGATATCCGTTCACAAACAAGAATACGCGATAATATATGTATACACAAACATGCTCGGCTGTGTCCACACACCATTATACTATACACATACCGGTATTTTATGCTCGTACACAATCGGAGAGAACACACCAATACCAACCAGATTGAATAGTGCGTAAAAGTTCTGTGGAAGCAAGACTTTTGAAATGCAATTAAGTGCGCAGATATCGTCAGCATACATAGCAAATGCTCCAAACGTACTGCAGGGGGGACACCCATCAGTTGCTGCGGATTAAAGCGTGCAATAGGAACCGTACATAGGTCAGGTAAAACTTTGATAATATACCTTGGGATTAAAGCGTGTAATGGGAACCATACATAGGTCAGGTAAAACTTTAATAACATACCTTGGGATTAAAACGTGTAATGGGAACCATATATAGAAGACATTCGCTTCAGAACCGATAGATATTTATTTCGTGTGCACTAGTTGAATTAACTAATGACCTAATTGGAGCAATAGCCCATATTGTTATAGTTAATCATTTGATCACAGTACAAGTGTTGCCCCGTATCAACCTGAAGTATGCTAGCGTACCTCAAGTAGTAGTTGACTCGGTTTTGCACCTTCTGAGGCGTGGGCATCTGACATTCTAGGCCCCCGTTGATGATGTTCGTAGTCCGTCCAAAGCCGTTGTATCTACCTGCACTAGAACACTCCACGGCAGCGTCAATCATAACGGCGTGCGATGATTGTTTGGGATATTGCGCGGTCATCCAGAACCACAATGACGCACGGAAAGCCAAGACACCATCCTTTATGAGTAAGTCAGGGTTGTCCAGTAACACGTTCTTGTCACCATTGAACAACACTTCGCTCAGAGCACCGTAGTTGTAGTTCCATGTGATCTGAATTGCACCTCGACCGTGGTACGATCTTCCAGCAGTGGGTGGGTATTGCGTGTTAGAGAAGTCTGAGTATTGTGAGCAGCCATTCTCGCAGCCCACTTCCGAAATGAAACACAAGCCCCAGCCATATTGCTGACCTGCCCACCAGCCGGTGATCTCCTGAGAAATTTGGCCCAGAAACGCAGCGATTTCTCTCAGTTTTGCTTCGTCGCTACCTTCATTGGCGAAGGCTGGGTAATATTGATCTACGGCTGCCAATAGATTTTCGTATGTTAGCTTGTCAATCCCGTCCTGACAGGAACCTGACGCTTGTCTCAGATTGAACATCTCATCAAATTGTGTCTGTGTCAACAAGTTCCTGAGAGACCCTGGTACATTGTTGTCATCATCGGCGACGCTACAAAAAGTACCTGAGTATCCCTGTGCGCAGACGCAGACGCCAGCATCGCAAGAGCCGTTTGCTCCACAGTCCACCGTGGCACATATGTCAGGGGTGCCACCTTGATTTTCGCTACAGAAAGTACCTGAGTATCCTTGTGCACAGACGCAGACGCCAGCATCGCAAGAGCCGTTCACTCCACACTCCACCGTGGCACACGCGTCAGGGGTGCCGCCTTGATCACCACCATCGCCGCCTTGATCATCATCGTCAACACTACCATCGGTCTCCCCACAGTATGTGTAGCCCTCATCTTTGTAAACGTTGCATGCGGCCTCCGTCGATACATAGCACGCATTATGTGCTACCCACAGACATCCTCTGCACGTCCCACATGCGCTGTCAGTACTTCCATTGTCGCTGCCATCGCTATCTATTTCGCATTGCGTGCCAGTGTATCCGGCTGTGCATTCGCACGCACCAGCATCACAACTACCATTCTGACCACAATCGACATCAATACAAAGATTCGGTGCAACATCACAACTGGCACCACCATAGTTATCTGTGCATTTGCATACACCAGCATCGCATGTTCCATGCTCACCACAGGCAATGTTAGCGCACAGGTCAGGGACCACATCACACAGAGGCCCGGTGTAATCATCATTGCATATGCATAGACCGGTATTACATATGCCATGTGTTCCACAATCTACGTTCGCACATAGATCGGGCGCAATATCACAATTTATACCACTATAGTTAACAGTGCACTTGCAGACACCAGCATCACAGTCTCCGTATGCCCCGCAGAAGACATTGGCACACAGATCAGGTGCCACACTGCATTGAGTACCCATGTACCCATCGGTGCAAGAGCACGATCCAACATTGCAAATGCCATGTGCACTACAATCTAAACTGGCACAGAGATCGGGAGCACTGTCGCAGTTTAATCCACTGTAGTTATTAGAACATGTGCATACACCCAGATTGCATACTCCATGAGCACCGCAGTCAGTACTAGCGCACAAATCGGGGGCCAGATCGCACTGAGTACCGGTGTAGCCATCCTTGCAAGTGCATGAACCGGTGCTGCAACTTCCATGCAGAGCAAGTGCATGAACCGGTGCTGCAACTTCCATGCAGACCACAATCGATATTATCACATGCATTATCAACCGTTGAGTCACAGAACTTATATCCTGATGATATGTACCGATTACACGTTGCCATATCCCAATCAGAATAGCATGCGTTCGGAGCCACCCATAGGCACCCTTGGCAGCTACCACAATCGGCTTCGCAGCTATCAACCGTGCCACCGCTTGAACTTTGGCCTGCAATTCTCTCTGGGCACAAAGTAGTTTGGATAAGAGCAATAACAATGAGTTTCAACATCTTGTTCAACATTAATTATGACTGTTGTGAGAGTGTTCAATTCAGTCATAAACAACGAACTATTTATACATTTAAAGTACATATGAATATTCAGTTTTACTTTTACTGTCGCGATACTCAGGTTCAGTTTCACTTTCATGGTGACCCGGTAATTGAGAACAACTGGTACTGCTCTATTCTCTGAGCCCTGAGGGCTACGAGAATGGGCTACGAGATACATGCGCCTTGCTATATAGCCCTTTAAGTCCCGAGCTCCAGCTCTCGGACTCTTCATACACACAGTCACACCTGGGCAATTGCCATCCAAAATCACCTTTTTTGAACATCTATAATCGCGTTTTTACAAAAGTTTCAAAAGCTGTTTTTGTAAAAAAGAATGGCCATTTCTTTGAATTCACGAAAAATTTCTTTTGAAACTGTACAAAATACTCTTTCAAAATACAAAAAGTAACATGCATGGAAATAATGTGCACAATGACAATGTCAAATGTAGATATATGGCTATTTTGATCAGCCACGTCGGCCGAATCTTCAGCCGATTCAGTCCCAGTGACCTCATCTTCCTCCACAAGAGATTCCATGGATCTAGGCGCGTGAGATGGGTTTGCACTCATTGTGGCTGATAAATGGTGTGGCACTTGCAGAATACGACTATACTTTATATATTCTAATGATAATGAAACGAAAAATCTCAACAGTTAGCAGCACGAATGAAACGATACACGGCGCGTTTTGAGAAATGGCGCGGTTTCGTTTTTTCTATTTTTGGCGTTATTGATGTTTGCGTGCCGTAGGCGTAAATAACGACGGTTGGAAATAATGGCCGTTTTTCAAAAGTATATAAGGAACTCAAATATTTTTGAGAATTATGTTGTACCCATTTTATTTATCATGAAAATCTGAAAATATAAAATCGATCTAATATGGACTTTTTTCAAAAATTGCCATTTTCATATTGAGATGCAGAACAGGCCTTAAATATTATTGTTTTTTCATAGCCTTTGTTTTTTAATTTAGAAGGCTATGGTTATTTTTACACAAATCAACACCGTTCTTTTTTTTCTTTCTTTTTAAAAAAATAGACAGCAGCCTGCCAGCGAGTGCCAGACTAACCTGATAAAGTAATGTGATATTGATATATAAGTTGAACGTTTTACTTTTACTTTTTCGTCTGAAAACGTTGCAACGGTTTACTGTTTCAATTTGGACCTCAATTTTTTCGATTTGCTGCCCACGATTGTGCACCTATGAATCATGAAAAACAACTAGAAAGTGATAACCCTGGCATATTTTTTTCTGACAATAGTTGTCACACTAGTCACTAGGCACTAAGTCACTAATAACACGCATTAAAGTCAAACTAATCGCGTTGGTAGACTGTGTAGCCTGTTGCCTGTAGGCTGTAAATCCTAGGTATCTCTATCAATTATATATACCTTAACTTCTAGAATATGAACAACGTCAATATCAAGGGACAGTGTAGCGGGCTAATATACTTGGCAACGCTCAACCAACGCTCAAGTCTCCAGAACCGATGGTTGGGCGGGAATTAGTTAGGTAATGTGGTTAGGACAAAACTCTGATCTGGACAATGCTCTTATGGTTAGCTTTAGGACTACGAATGTATGAGAAAAAGTTGTCAACTTTTTACTTTTACTTTTTCATTTGAAAACGTTGCAACTTAATACGTGAAGAGGTTAGGTGCCAGAGGATTGTCATTTGACAGTGAGGAGATCAGGAGACAAGAGGGCTCCCCTATCACTATGGTTGTTGTCGCTGGGGCTCTGGAGTCTGGAGTCTGGGCCTGATAGCGAGCTGGCGTGCCTGGCGTGCCTGGCGACTGGTGAATGGTCTGGGCTCTGGTGGTTGGTGACCCGGTATTACCCTGGGACCTGGGTGAACTCTAAACAGTTTTTTCACACTAAGCTATATTTTTTTATTTTAAAATAGATGACAAGCCGACAGCCAACCAGTTTTTGTCGTTGCTTTTTCTATTTTTCATAGGGGGTTTCTCCTCACCGCGTCACAGCGAGGGCATGGCTGTGACGGACATGAGACATGTGAGAGTCTGAGTCTCTGAGACACCTCTGAGAATAAAATTATTTTGAACGTTTATGTATTTTTGTTAAAAAAACCCCAGAATTTTTGTTATTTTTGAATATTTCGTTTTATTTAATAAAAAACAATAAAATACATATACCCAATATAGAATTTTTGTTGAGAGGGTCGCTGTTGATGACTTGAGAGCTAAGCTTAATAAGTTATAGGGGTACGGAATACAAGTTCCAACATTAATGTTAACTTTTTGATTTTTATTTAAAGTTATAACTTTTATTTAGGACAAATCAACTATGAAGTTATTTTGGAAAACTGCACTCAATAAAAGCTGTCCGAACGTTGAAAATTTTAGGCCACGAAATTGATAATAGGCAATCAAAAGAGGGTTCGTTTCAGTTGTGACGACTGTCACCTGAGTGACCTGGAAAATGCACCTATCATATATGGAAGTGTACTATCGAGATATAAAAGTTACAACTTTAGTGTTTATTCGAGGCATAATAAAAGTTACAACTTTTAACGCATTGAGCTTAGCTCGAGAGTTGAGGGTCGTTGACTCGCTGTTGAATTCAGGGGGCTATGGGAGTACAGGGTCGAAGTGCGGAATCCGGGAATCCCGGTTCTATTCGGCTGCTACCCTACCCTGTAGTAGTATGGCAGTAGAATTTAACTGGAGTCATATATACATATTGATCAGACGACCAATTGCTCTGGCACGTTACACAACATACTTATGAAACTATATCAGAATGCGTTTGAGACCGACTACCGGCTGATTGTGAGTGTTAGGGTATCTGTGGCATTGTGAGAGTAACTACACTTTTCTACTGCTATTGAGATTCCCGAATCCATTAACCAAAAAGGAAATTCTATCATAGAGGGTGGGCATGGGATGATTCTGTGTATAAAAAATAGCCTGAAATAAATATTCGAGGATCAGTCCTCACATTTAGACATTGTAACAGGTAATATGAAAACCACCACTCTCTTCGCGGTAGCCCTCGGCTTAATTCACAATGGTAGTGTCCTCGGACATGCTTATCTACCTTGGCCAGAGGCGAGAAAAGTGACAAACAACTACGAGCCACAGTCTTTGGCAGCAGTTGAACCAGGTACAGTATTGATGGGTGAATCCTACCGCCACGGCCTCTGCGGAAACAAATGGCCAGAGAGTCCTCAGAATTGGAATGTGCCAACCGCACCTAAAGCGACATACACTCAGGGTAGTGTAATAGACGTATCCGTAATAGTAACTGCACATCACTTGGGATATATATTTTGATTTGCAGCTCTGTGATTGAGGAGTGCTTCTTTCAACATAAACTCACACGTCCGAACTGTGATCCCAACGTGCATGATTGCACCAAATGGTGGAAACCTTTGCTCGAGTCGAAAAATCGCTGTACCCAGTCACCGCTAACGGTGGGTATATGGCACAAACAGTTCCGTCTGGCACTGTTTTGCTGAAGACCCAGTTCCAGCTACCAGCCAATGTTCATTGCACCAATTGCGTACTGCGATGGCACTATTTTGCCACCAACTCGTGCCCTCCAGAGAATCACAGCCAAAATCCCATGCAAATATCCGAGGAGTTTTGGAATTGCGCGGACATCCGAATCGATGATGTGCAAGGACCAGATGCGACCACGAATACGCTTCCTTCTGAAGCACTCATGAATGCGCTTCCTCTTCGACAACCACAAAATTTAATGGGGACTGGTTTCAACGAATATTGTCCACCCGAAGCTATTGGTGAATATGGGGAATTCGCCTCAGTATTGCAATGCTATAACCCAACAGGACCAGAATGTGAATACGGTGGTGTTGCCCCATCTCCTAAGCCCACTGCAGCTCCCACAATGCCTCCAACAATCACCACAGCTGAAGCAAGTACCACAGATGGTGCCACTCCACCAATGAATGCTGAGTGCGGAAACTGTGTCGGCTGCCTGCACCCAGGGAATAATGGTTGGCGTGCGTGCTACACCGACTGGTCCCCCATCACTTGCGCTATGAATGCACAATATGGATACGACGCATGCTACCCTAGCGAAGGTATTCCAGTGGAGACAGAAAGATACACCACAAGTGACGATACATCAACGGGCATGCCAAGTAGTTCGCCCAGCACAGCTACTACATCGTCTATCTCGAGCACGTATACTGTGTCCTCATCCGAAATAATAGCTTCATCAACTACAGTATCCGCCACGCCAACGATCGAGTCCACCTATATGTCTATTTTAGCTACAGAGTCGACACCGACTACGGATATCGTTTCTTCTCCAACAGAAACCGATACACCGAAATGGTCTGCTGGCGGTAATTCCAAATACCTTAGTTGTGCTGAAAGTCAATGTTGTGGCTGCTTAAGAATTGGCTATCAGTGTGATGGACCAACCCAAGGCAAGGAAGCCTGTGACGGCTGGTTAGATGATGGTTATTTGTGGTGTGGGATTTGAATATACTAGTCCTAAAGTATACATATTACTATAGTAAAAGATGGATAGCAATATTCTTACAAAAGTAGTAAAGGAAATTACTTACATATTTTATTATACTTGTTTTATTTAATAGGCTATGCTTTGGGATTTCAATGCGTCTATGACTTCTGTATTCTTTTAATTTAATACTCGTTGTAAAAAACATATTGTATTAAGTTTGTGCTTTTTGCCACGAAAACAAAAAAATAGATAAACAAAAACAAAAACAGTTGTCCGACAATATATTTATAATGAATTATTTACAACAGTCGTAGCTCGTTTAAAACTCGTAACTCGTACATAACTCGTATGTATGGTGCAATCGCTTTAAAATGATACAGGAAACCACCCCTATTTCAGTCAGACACAGCACACACTAATAGTGACCCGATTCGGACGTCTGATAACGGAAAATGCTCACACAGACCCGATTGAGAAAATCACCCGTACACATTTTCGGGTTTGTGCTTTGTTCAAAATCTAGTTTTGACAGAATCTTGAAAATTTGGCCATTTGTGGTGGAACCCACCTTGCAGTACGAATTTTGGATTTTTAAGGGCAGAAATCGACATGCCAGCCCATTTCTAAGACTCATGCTATCATCAGATTTTCGAAATTGGTTTCCCATCCTGTTGAAAGGTGTATTTATTGTAGTCTTAATAAATACATTAGCTTCGACTAGACATCTCAGCTGTAACTATATCGTACACATTCTCGGGTACCCGACCGCGAGAAGTATACTTCTTCTTGGCAAATTCTGCCAACTGTAAAGTCAACCCTTTGTCCTAAAAGTCCATATATCTGTAGGAGACCCTAACAAATCGCCTAATTGTTGCCAATTCAACATCGTTCAAAGCTCTGATCACATTCTTTTGGAGACCGGCCCCCAAGTTCCATCGTAGTTCTCTTTAACATTAAACTTAGCTCTACCCCAATACTTCTTCCCTCAGCTTCCGTGTATTAGCTTTCTTCCACCGTCTTGTTCTCTCTGCGGTCCCTTAATCGGCCTGCGAGTGCTGAATCCTAGAGGTGTGATAAGGTTCTTATCAAATGTTGCATATATGCCCCAATGTTCTCTGCATGCGTCACCATCGCTATCGTCGTCGCTCGATTCAGATTCACTCTCTGGTGTATAATCTTGGTGCTTGGTTACTGTTGTAAATCTGCTATCTGAACCGCGTAGATAGTACCTTTCACCCCTGCCGCCTGTCAGATGTTTCGCTCTCTTTGGTGGGACCGGCATCGTTGCGTGGGTTGCACTGACTAGGAGATGTATATGTTAGCTGTCGACTATGTCTGTACGAGGTGCGATTTATGTGTTTATCATATATTCCACACACTAAGCCACAGCCCCAATTGGCCGTTGAGGCCCAGAATGGCCACTGAGGCCCAGAATGGCCGCTGAGGCCACGATATTGGCCGGTCCCAAAAATAAAAATAAATGGCCGAAGTTTTTTCAGGCGGTTTTGGCTTCTACACACACTGCTATATCCCGTGACGAAAGCCGATTTTGGATTAAGAAATTCTTTCACATAGAAAATTATAAAGTTCCTTTTTTTTTTCCTGCATCATCGTTTAAAAAAGCGACTGCACCATATCTATTTAGTGTTTTTGTTGGGAGGGATCGTATACTTGAAACAGAAGGTGGGTTATGGCCTTGACGGGGGGGGGGAGGGTGAAAATAAATAATGAGTAACGAATTGCAAAACAAAGTGTCGAATTCAGATTTCAGGTCATGAACGTACTTTTTTAAAAATAATTTTAATTACATACTATTAATGGCACAGGCCGGCACAGCCGCACAGGGCAGGGCCCAGGCTATGTAAATATGGAAAAATAACAAAATGTATTTATTGATTTGTTCATATCATAGCCCTCTAAATTATTTGGGCTGGTATGAGGTCGCGACATGTCGTCTTAAAAAATATGTAAACGACCGTCGCGAGTGTCGTCTGAAACATGTCGTCGTATGTCGTTTCGATATACATACTGGACATGTTGTCATACATATAGTCTGTCATACATATAGTCGGAAACTTTCAGAATTTTCATGTTCACCCTTTGGGGATCGATGACAGGTTCCGTGATGATTGGCGAAATTTTCGGATATTGATGATTCAGTGGGCCTAATTTCTTCAATCTTGAGTCGGCCATAAGACATGTCGCGACCCCAATATCGCGCGCGACATGTCGCCTAAAAAAACATGTAAACGACCGTCGCGACGTGTCGCCATAGTACAATTTGGTTTGATTCTGTTTTTTTTTAAAAACATAAAACAAAATATGTATATATATATATATATATATATCCGTGAACCGGAAACAATAATAAATATCAGGTATTTCATATTTCCTGGCCTGGTATACGACAACGACATGTCTTCTTAGCAAACTAGTTTCCGACCCGTCGCGATATGTTTTCTTAGGAGATCATGACGTATATCGCATTTTCACTGTAATAAGACATGACGTCCGGGCATGTCGTCATAAAGAAATAGTTTCCGACGGTCTTAACATGTCGACATAGCGAAAAGTGCTGTCTTATACCAGCCCAGCAATACCAGCATATTTCATATTTGAATATTTCATATTACTCATACTAGAAGTATACAGGAGTCCCGGTCATTCTGGGACTCTACACAGGACTCGGGTGAGTCGGGAGCCTAGGAACTTGGGAACTACATAGTAGCATAGAGAGTATGTAGTAGTAGGGACTAGGGACTAGGGAGCTGGGAAAGGGGTCGAAAGAGTCAAAGACAGAGTGACTCTGAGTCTGGAGTATAGGAATGTAGGACTCTGTAGTTCTTTTCTCTGGAAGACAGTCTGGGATTGGACCTTCGATAGGACTGGGCGCTGGGGGAGGCTTTGAAATTTCAAATTTCAACGGATTGCCGGATTGCCGGGATGGGGGATTCCAGAATTCCAGAGTCCAGACTCCTAGGGTGTATGCAAGTTGCAAATATATAAAAATTAATTACAATAAAATTATATCAACAGATCTTTTTTTTTCAAAGGAGAAAATAGTATTTGTTAATTGCTCGAATCACTGATTCAGACATTGGGCAAGTAAAAAGCTTCGGCATAACTCGGCACACTCCACTGCAAAATATAACCTTTTAGTCACTCCAGTAGATAGCCGGACTTCTCGGACCGATTGTCGGTTCCTATAGCATCTGACCACATGTGCAGGATACTAGTACAGAGGGTGTCTGGTGTGCAGAGTACTAGTGCAGAGTCCTTTTGATGGTTTCGATGGGGTGTGTTGCTCTCAAGTGCTCCACTTGTATTGCTGTTGAAGGTGTACACTGGGTATTTCTACACACGCATTCACCACAGGTATTTGTGCACATGTGCATGTTACTAGTACAGCGTCATTTTCATCCCTTCGATGGAGTGAGCTGCTCTTAAGCGCTTCACATGTGACTACTCTTGAAGTTGTACATCGGTGACTTCGGCATAGACATTCACCACACCATCTAAACATTCTTCGTGAATGTATAAATAGTAGCCACAAAAGACACATAAGAGCATCTGTCTATCAGATTCAACATTGAGAGTCCGAAATCGATACAAAAGGTAGTATGAAAACCACCACTCTCTTCGCGGTAGCCCTTAGCGTAGTAAACAATGGCAGTGTTCTTGGACATGCTTATCTATCTTGGCCAGAGGCGAGAAATGTGCCAAACAACTACGAGCCACAGTCTTTGGCAGCAGGTGGACCAGGTACAGTATTGATGGGTGAATCCTACCGCCACGGCCTCTGCGGAAACAAATGGCACGAGAGTCCTCAGAATTGGAATGTGCCAACCGCACCTAAAGTAACATACACTCAGGGTAGTGTAATAGACGTATCCGTAATAGTAACTGCACATCACTTGGGATATTTTGACTTGCAGCTCTGTGATTCTTCCGACATCAATGAGGAATGCTTCTTTCGACATAAACTCACACGTCCGAACTGTGATCCCAATGTGCATGATTGCACCAAATGGTGGAAACCTTTGCTCGAGTCAGAAAAATCGCTATACCCAGTCACCGCTAACGGTGGATATATGGCACAAACAGTTCCGTCCGGCACTGTTTTGCTGAAGACCCAATTTCAGCTACCAGCCAATGTTCATTGCACCAATTGCGTACTGCGATGGCACTATTTTACCACCAACTCGTGCCCTCCAGAGAATCACAGCCAAAATCCCATGCAAATATCCGAGGAGTTTTGGAATTGCGCGGACATCCGAATCGATGCTGTGCAAGGACCAGATGCGACCACGAATACGCTTCCTTCTGAAGCACTCATGAATGCGCTTCCCCTACGACAACCACAAAATTTAATGGGGACTGGTTTCAATGAATATTGTCCGCCCGAAGCTATTGGTGAATATGAGGAATACGCTTCAGTATTGCAATGCTATAACCCAACAGGACCAGAATGTGAATACGGTGGTGTTGCCCCATCTCCTAAGCCCACTGCAGCTCCCACAATGCCTCCAACAATCACCACAGCTGAAGCAAGTACCACAGATGGTGCCACTCCACCAATGAATGCTGAGTGCGGAAACTGTGTCGGCTGCCTGCACCCAGGGAATAATGGTTGGCGTGCGTGCTACACCGACTGGTCCCCCATCACTTGCGCTATGAATGCACAATATGGATACGACGCATGCTACCCTAGCGAAGGTATTCCAGTGGAGACAGAAAGTTACACCCCGAGTGACGAAGCATCCACGAGCGTGTCAAGTAGTCCGCCTAGCACAGCTACAACATTGTTTATCTCGAGCACGCACACTGTGTCCTCATCCGAAATAATAGCGCCATCAACTACAGTATCCCCCACGTCGGCGATCGAGTCGACCACTGTGTTTAGTTCAGCTACAGAGTCGACACCAACTACGGACTCCGTTTCTTCTCCAACAGAAACGGATACACCGACATGGACTCCAGGTGGTAATTCCAAATACCTTAGCTGCGCTGAAAGTCAATGTTATGGCTGCCTGAGAATTGGCTATCAGTGTGATGGACCTACCCAAGGCAAAGAAGCCTGTGACGGCTGGTTAGATGATGGGTATGTCTGGTGTGAAATTTGAATTTACTACAGCCTGTAATTAGCACAAGTTGGTTATTAACAATCTTTCAGCAATGATAGAACAAACTGTATACATAGAAAAAATTGCCTGGATCCAACATATAAAAAACTGTACCCCCGACCCCAAAGCTGTACTTTAGTGTCAGGAGCAATTGCGATGTCGCTATATTACCGAATAAAGTATTCATTCTGTCCCGGAATATTCTGCTCACCTCGAGTGATAATTATTTATATGTTTCATCCAAAAGATACAAATAATTTTAACCTAGTCGACTGGCACTCAGTGTCTTAATTCTATCAAAACTTTCTAATCCGACGGACAATCGTCGTTATTGAAGCTCACTACGTATGGGTGGGATCGTTCTAATGATATATCAGTGTGAGCAAGACCATTGTAGCGCATAATACCGGCAGTTCATCCATCGGACGGATGCGCCACATTTTCGGTTTCCAGTCTTGGTTGTACGAAGTGCAATTTGGAGCCGTTGATGATGTGCACTTGTATAAAAATTAAAAGCAAGCGAACGAGAGTTCGGAGGTAGGGTTGTGATGAGTGCCCAGGTTAGAATACATATCAGGATTATGGTCTACAAAATATGGTCATTGACTTCAATATACACGATTGAACACTTTGACATATACATTTGTGACTGGTTTCAAGTCTAGAATACTAATTTTCAGCAAGTAATTTGAGACTAAAACAAATGGTAATTTAGAAATCTTTATTTAATATGGGACTTCCTTTCACCTATATGAAGTGCCATAAGTTTAAACCAGCAAGGTCTTTACTTGGGCGGGCGTTCGAGGGCAGATAGACATGGGATCCGGGTATTGACTGGCAGGATCCTGAATGGCATTGAACAATTGACTGTATGCGGATACTATCATTCCGCAGGAGTTAATATTAACCGTCTTCCTTAGGCGTGACGAGCTGAGGAGGTCCATCTGTGTAGAGATGCGGAATTTTAGGATTATGCACAGGAGAATATATATATATATATATGTATATATACAATATATATATACATATATATATATGAATGTATGTATGGATGTATATATACATATATATATACACATATTATATATATATATATATACATATACATATACTAAATACATTTATATATATATATATTTATATATGACATACGTATAAACATATACAAATAAAC
>NW_014039361.1:0-2105 GCF_001186125.1 Sphaeroforma arctica JP610 | reverse complement strand
GTTACGTATAGTATATAGTACGTAGTAGTGTAGTATAGTATATATATATATATATATATATATATATATATATATATATATATATATATATATATATATATTTATGGATATACAACGAAGTTGATATGAGCGGGGTTGGTTGTGAGCTACACGGTGGATGTGAGCTACACACACAACCCCAACACACTCACACACCCATCCATCCCTCCCCGCACATGCATACCTACCCACCATCTTGCGGCTACCCACAGTATACCTACCTAACAATGAATCCACTCCGGCTTCAGCATTGGTGGCCATGAGGGACCCGCTGTACGAGTGCGCGATCTCCTTGACTACCGTGAGTGTGTTTGCTTGCGCGGGGGTAGGTATAAGCGTGTCACTGGGCTGGGTGCGGTCCGATATCAGTCGTTTGGAGTGCATGCCCACGCTGTCTTGGAACACCTTAAAGGCTGTGATGCGACCCTCCTGTGCATACGGTTGGTGATAATGAGGGGTGTGCATGTATGTATATATGTATTGTGTATCATAACACTACAAGTACATGGGTGTGTCATAACACTACAAGTACATGTGTGTATCATAACACTACAAGCACATATGTGTGTCATAACACTAGAAGTACATGGGTCTGTCATAACACTACAAGTACATGTGTGTATCATAACACTACAAGCACATATGTGTGTCATAACACTAGAAGTACATGGGTCTGTCATATAACTACAAGTACATGTGTGTATCATAACACTACAAGTACATGTGTGTATCATAACACTACAAGTACATGTGTGTATCATAACACTACAAGTACATGTGTGTATGAACGAAGCAACACGCTCTGTCCACAACACCACAATACAGCAATATACCTCGAACACACAGAAACATACGTTAATGCCACCGATGGCGGTAAAGTACCACAAGTACTTAAACAAAACATCACCATAAGGCAATACATCCCGAACTCACAGACACATAAACCCCTAAGGCAAAACACCACCGCAAGGCAATACATCCCAAACTCACAGACACATAAAATCCTAAAACAAAACAGAACTCACAGACACATAAAACACTAAACAAAACACCACAATAAGGCAATACCTCCCGAACTTACAGACACATAAACCCCTAAAACAAAACACCACCGTAAGGCAATACATCCCGACACTTCAATGCCGCAGATAAGGATAAAATACCGCAATGACCGCAACAAATTCTTTTACACACACCCTGTCATACTACAAGACATTCAAACCCACATACACATTTACTCAAACGTTAATGCCGCAGATGAAAAAGAAAACCCAAATACACATATACACATATACACACGCGTTGATGCCACAAATAGCAAACCCCACATACACATACACACACACATACGCTAATGCCATAAAAAAAACCCCACATACAAATATACATATATACACAACGTTAATGCCATATATAAAGAAACCCCACATACACATATACACATATACGCATACGTTAATGCCATAAATAAATAAAAACCCACATATACTTACGTTAATGCCATAAATAAAGAAAACCCACATATACACATATACACATACGTTAATGCCACAGATAAGGGTAACCTACCTCAATGACCCCAACGAGTTCAGACTCGGCTTTGATGGTCTGGCGAATGGTGTGGCCATAGAACTGCAGCAAGTTGGACAGCCGATAGCACACGGTGATTCCGGGATTGGAACCAAGCACCTAACACACCACCAGACAGGTAGAAACAGGATGGTATTAATAGGTTAGTAGGTAGGTGAACAAATACAAAAGTACAAATACAAAAAAGTAATGTAACCCATCTAAATATCAATATCAAAGTAACATACCTGGTCTAAGCGTGTGCGGAATGGGCGGCAGGTGCTCTCCATGACGAATGTCAGTAACTCAGTCACTTCGTCTCTAACCTGTGGGTTAGGCACGGTATCGAACAGATAGATGATTGTTCTACACTGCTCTTATGTAGGGCGATACATGTATATAGATATATTGTACATGTACAAATTTTTCTATAACTATGTAATATTAATGTCACAAGATAAAATATAATAAAACGATAAACGATAAACTATATATAT
>NW_014039362.1:9494-19905 GCF_001186125.1 Sphaeroforma arctica JP610 | reverse complement strand
TGTGTGTGTGTGTGTGTGTGTGTGTGTGTGTCCCCCAAAAGTTCTGACCATGCTCAACTTTACATACCGCCATGTATCTAAGCGGGCAAGCTAATGTGTCTATGCGTGACTCGTTTGCACAGCCTAGTGTATCTAGATTGATGTGTTCATAGGATTTCGATGAGCTGGTTGTTATACGTATATAACTGGGTAGAAGTGATCACAGTGTTCATATCATACAATAGTATGTACAGTTTCTATTTGCAATAATCTCGGTTCGCAACAGATGAGGTCGAATTACTACCCTTTTATGTTCTTGTGTTCTTAGTCCTTGCACAAGTTTGTCATGTGTACGATGAAGTTACCCTTTTTTGGCTAAAAGTGACAATTTTATGAATTTATACAGGCGTCGGTAGACGAACCCTTAGTCCGGTATGGAATGCAGATTTCCGATTTGAACTTGGTGACGAGGAGCTGCAGGATGAATCGTTGGAGATCAAGTATGAATTCGCTCGATGTATATCTGTCGTATTGATTGTAAGGTGTACCTGAAAAGAATACAATGTCTCATGCGAATTTAATCTACAACAATCGAACTGAATTTTTATCTCAGCTCAGAAGTCGATGGTTTAGATTGCGCTATATTAGTCGATATGGAGAAGGTAAACAGTGTACATGCGTACCACCATCCAATCAGTTCTTTGACTATATATTTAGCTTTTATAGAGCTGAATTTTCGCCAATATAAAGCCATCGAGAGCCAGGCATTTTGCATTCTTTATTCGGAGTCGTTTCTAACTTCCTGTTTTAGCTTCTGAATCTTTTCTTTAGCCCCTAAAGTTGAAGAGTGCATTGAAAGTATGCGTAGTTGATCAATCACTACAAGAATAGGTAGATGCTATGTGGTTTTATTCTATAGCGAGCGGATACACTTCACAAAATCGCATGTCTTTCTAATTCCTTTTGACTACTTTTGCAGGGTGTATGATTATGACACAATCAGTGCCAATGATGCGATCGGCAAAGTGTATGTGTCTCTCAATCCTCTGTTGACATGGGATCCGCCCAGTCAGCTTTCCGGTTGGTATCCTATTTACGACACAATTCGCGGCATCAGAGGCGAGGTATGTGATGACACACTTACAGATCTTTCTTATTAAATATGGGCTCAGGCTTGCGAAACTGTGTCTCGAGGTGCTCAGAGTTCATACGGTTGAAGATTACTACTTATTTCCCGCCTGGTTTGTCAACATCACATAGATACATGTCGTCGACAACCGTAACTCGCCTACAACATATATGGCATTGCATATGTACTAGATATTTTACCAGCATGCTGCTCCTATATGTTTTGGTGTTCATACTAAGCGTATTTTTTGTTTTATCTTCCTGTCCAGGTTAGTATCGTTATCAAATTGGATCTGTTTAACAATACTAATCAATTCCGGGACACGTCTGTTGGTATGTGAGTGCTGAATTTGATTTGGATATATCCGAGGTTTTACGACGTTCAAGAGAATAGAATCATGGCACATTTTCTACCTCACACCCTAACAAATGTACAAATTGCCAAGTCGAGTCATACGGTCATTGGAGTTTTAAAGTATTCATTCCTTCGTGTTTCCCGGTTTGTAGTACTAAACAAAATATATCCGAAGATACTCATTTGGAACTGTAGTTTCCCAGACACAGTCTGCTTCCAGGTGTTTCTCAAGTGAATCCATTCTCATTGGACGTAGGTGTGCAGATCTTTTCTCTGAGTGTACTGCCGGAGTGTTACAAAACTTTGGCGATTCATGGGTTTGTAGAAGAGCTGGTGGTGGATAATGATCCTGAGTACCACTGGGCGGTATGTGACAAACAATTCCTCTAGTCCATATATATTGGTCAATGGTCATGGCCTGAATAAGTACATCGATGTTGGTATATGCGAGATAAACTGATTTCATCTTAACACACATTTTTCATCTTCGGGGAGTAACCAATGTGAGTGCGGTGATATGAGTTGTGTTGGTGTTGGCTGTACTTTTGACACCTCAGCATATATTTCTTGACGTTGGAAGCAAATCATCATAGAGAATTGCTTACTACTATTTCTTTGCGTGTGCAGGACTCCTTCCGCACATCACGATCATCTAACGAAGCCCGGCAGCGACAGTTCATGAAGCTTAGCAATGAGTTACAGCGTAAAGTGGGGTTGAAAGTCCTTGAACTCGGTGGAAATGCCGTCGTAGGGTATCAGCAGGTGTGTTTGTATCATATTTGTCTTCCACGCGTGGCCTATTCTCTGTCGGCGCATTATTCTTCCCAAAGCGACACTGATATCGTCGATTCTTAACCGACAGAGCTTTGACATCGAGCAAGAATATGGCTTAGTTGTACGAGGGATAGGGACAGCAGTCACGCTGGCGCAGCCTCTGTCTCAGGCGGTCACCGGAGCGCAAGTTCGTCACAGTACTGCCAGCTTTGGTATGTCGTACGATTTTAAGCTGCAAGTTTATTCACATTAAACGGTGCATCTGAAGATATATAGGTGGTTTATTTAACAAGCTAAACTTGTCAGATTTTTAGACACGCCGACAGTGTGTATACTGTCTCCACTGCAACTATCTCTATAGGTCTGATTCGCGATTGAGGGCGCACGATCTTGTCTTCTGTCATCTAACCTGAAATGTTACTTATTCGTGATCATACTAACAGACGGCAGCCTAAGTCCACCTACTAATCTGAAGCGAAGAGGTACAAATGATGGCTCAGGTAAATCACTGTGTGTGAATTGGCCCGGCCCGGTGCTGATTGTCTCCCCGTTTTATTTGGCGTGTTAGTTTTGATATGTGTCTCTTTGAGAAAGTTTGCCGTGTAGAGAATACCGGGTTAAACGTGAACCCCTGGCGAGTCTTTTATGTGTTGTCGTGAAAGGCATAAAAAACTAATATCGACTCAATGCACTGGATTGCCTTCTGTTGGCCACAGCAGATCCGGTAATAGGGACAACATTCTCGGGTATACTTGGTGTAAAGTCTCAGAGCATGAACAGGAAACTGAAGTCCAAGAGGTCTACGTCAAGTGAATTGAGCGATTCGGACAATACGGAGGAGATGAATACAAAGTTGTCGAACACCTCGAAAAACAGAGGTGCGTAACTATGCCGAACCGTGAATATGGGAAGTCATGTCCAACTTCATATAGGGTTATCCGCCGTCTCTCAAGCATGCGCATACTTTCTGCGCAAGGTCTGACTTGCGCACCAACATTTCTTGTCGCTGGCCCTTGAGCGACCCGATACAAAACTTATACTTATCGCAATATGATAACTCAACAATACAGGAATTGTAGAAAATAGCGCGGTTAAGGAGTTGCGGTCGCACGACGCCCTTGTTGAAAGTGCCTCTTTTGAAGAAACTGCAAACTTAACGGGCGCCGCCGTTCCGGGGACAGAACATGGTGAGCACCAAGGTACAAACAATCATTGACAATGCCGTTTTTTTTCTGTGTTATATCGATTGTCGATAATCGATCTCTGCGTAGTGTTCGAGATACAATCAGAACACAGGGCCCGAGATTTGGCATCAGGTCACTTCTATACACAGTGATTGAAGAACTAAGGTCGTTTCATTTTCACACGTACTGACTGCAACACAAATTCTAGTGTATGGTGTGAAACGATGTGTTAATGAGCTCCAATACGCGATTAGTATCTGTCACATTATAACTATCCCTTACAATATTCATCAAGGCGTTCTGATTGTTCGATGTGCTCAAATCCGCCACCGAGTCAACAACATGCAGGAAAAGTACATACACCTATTTTTCCATCTTAATCGAAAGTCTCTTACACTCGTTCACTGCGCATTTCCGAAGCTGTGTGTGGACCATTGCTCAAGACTCGTTTACTCGCGCACAGCGCACCGATTACGACCCGAAGAGCCCGCAGCACGGTCCAGTACAGTAGAGGGCGGGTCTGACGCAGTTTCGAAGTCGGGCATCTCTGATGCTGTGGTTCCTCACTCTGAGAAAAGCTCGGCAGCGCTCCAACCAACAGTCAAAGTATTCACCGGCGGAGATATCGTCAGAGGCCAGCCGAAGGGTCAGGTGTGACTACTGCTAGTATTTAGTACTATGGTATTGTGGTGGCTGTATATAGGTGTGATGGGGGTGGTTGTAGTGGTACGGATGTGCAGAGCGGTTAATTTTCGGTACTTTGTGTAGTCTGGCATTCCAATCAATTGGAAAGGCAGAGGGTACTGACACATCGTCACGCTGCCTAAAGACCGGCTACGAAGTGCATAAAAGGTTTAAGGGAACTTGACGTCGGGAATGAAGGGTCAAAGTATGTATTTCTCTCGAGACCGTCGATGTACATTTAACCATTGTTCACACAGCGAACTAATCAACAAACATACAGACTGCTGTATACCTCATACCTCGTAAAATTCACGTCCAACTTCAGGATGTCATTCTGCTTACGCTCATATCTCTGCCAAGTGCTGTCAACATTCGCATGGGTGGGGTAGTCAGTGCTCGATCCGTCAAGCTCCTCGACACCATCAAGCAGCGAGACGGGTCGGAAACGAGGGACAGTTGGTGGATGGAGGTCCGTGAGGAGATCAAGTCACACGCCACATCCATGGGGTGCAACGTAGTTCTGGCCTATAGAGAAGTGAGTTTGCGTTGCAATTTATCTGGACGGAGTCGTGTTTGTGGTCTGTGTTATTTTGTTAGTCTGGATGCTGGGGAAACACATGATGACCTTGCCAGTGCTGTGCTTTTCATTATTATTGGTGGTTGGCTTATTCGGAAGAATATATATATAAGATATATCATGAGCAGCAAAAGACACAATTTATTCGCACCATGCGCTCCAATCGCGCGTTTAGTTAAATGGAAAAAACAACACGGCTGATGTCTGGAATGCTGACATCCGACTTTAGCCACTACGTCCGAAGTAGTCACTATCCTGTACTATTCTGTGATGTATATCTACGAACTTCAGTTGACAATATTCAACTGAAAACACTACTTATTCGAATCAGGTTTCGTCGATACACGACGAATTGTTTATTCTGTCGGCATCGGGTACGGCATGTGTGATGGACTCGGACATTCTCACCAATTTTGCTTTAGTGGACACGGACGGCGCACAGGTGCCCATGAGGCAATCTGAGAAGGACAAAGAAAAAGATAAGGGCAAAGGTATGGCCTCGAGATTAGGATATATCATAAGAAGACAGCCAAGCATGCGTTGCACTAGTTGATGCAAGATGTCTAGGATTTCCAAACATCCTTCTTAGCGGATGTGCGCTCAATCTACCATCCCTTCGCAGCGAAACTAATTTACTGGAGCACGCTTTGAGCATGCGATTCCACACGGGTTCGATGCGGTCTTGTACTGTGCTAGCACCTACCTTGGGCGTAAACGGCCTTGCCTTTGCACGTATGAGAGTATCATATACGCCGCCCTGAACCAAATCTACAATTCGAAATCTTGGTGTGTGTATGACGACAACCACCTTTGCTAAGACCCATCTGCTACTCATAAGACCCTATTTATACCTGATCTCCCGCGGATTTCTCTAGCGGGCGCAGAGTCCCCAAAACACGTCCCAGAGCTATCGCTCGATGAAACCCATGTGACGAACCAGGGCACACCACAAGTACGACCACAAAGCAACACGCCGACCCAGAACCCAGTCACACCCAAACCACTCAAACGGCGCGCAATCAAATCGTGTCAATTCCTGCACATCCCTTATCGGCGGCGTGAATTGCCGTTCCCACTACAGGTGCGTTCGCTGCCACATCCAGGCATATACTGTCCAGCCTTTGTGTATGTGTGACGTCTTGTTGTACAGCAGAGCAACTCAATGTCTGGAAGGGCCAAGTAAAGAGAGTCATGTTTTAGGTGTACGTAAACGGAAGCTCTGAGGGGTTCACTAAATGCGTTTCTACACCTCACCAGCTGTTTCGCTGCAATATTTGTGGAAAGAGGTCCGTGCCAGAGTTTCTCGTATGCACAAGTGAAATGCCTCCCGAAGCCGATGTCCTTGGCACAGGAGACCTCATAGAGGCGCGGGTATGCCGAGTCAAGAAGAAAGAGAAGCCCGAGTACACAGCCGTGGCAATCAGTGAGGCACTGCCCTTCCTGGAGTACGATCTGCATACGCAGCTGCTCAACAAGTTAAAGGTGCGCTCAACTTTTCTCGTTTTCGTATCTTTATGTTGTGTGTCTACGAAATGTACATACACTCGAAGGCGTATTCTTGTTGTATTATTATATTGGGGGTTTTTTTTTGAATTAGCTGAAGTGAATGTATGCAATTTCAGTATTTCTGTTCACCACCGCCGTTATAAGTGTCAATGCCTAGTTTCAAACGTATGTTTCCTTCTGTGTATAGTATATATGTATATATATGCGGTATGTTTCTTTATAGGGTACAAGTAGACTGGTGGTTCACCTATCATATGCACGCTCTGTGAGGCCAGATATAAATATACTGTTAGATTTTGTTGGGTTGCAGAGTATACGCCACCTTTGAATGGATATCATTGTTCAGTCAGATAGTTGTAGTTTTATTTTTATATCAGATTATATTTCATATAGTTTATATACAATACTATTCGCTTCCAACCGTTGTCCTTTACACTTTCCTCTACCGTTTGTCGTCGTGGTTCGTCTCCTCGATATTGATGACTATTCGGCCACCCTCTCATAATACTGCTGTCTACATCGCAAATGCACAGGTCAAAGGGATGAATGCCATATTCGGCCTGCGAATGGAACTGAGTGTGGGCGATGGTTTGATCATCGCTATGGCCGCTGGCACTGCGGTGTACTTGCAAGCTCTCCCCGCCCCACCTGCAATCCAAATTGAGCGAACGCTCGAGGTACGTTTATGTGTCGAGTGTGGATAGTGCAATGTGCACTGTGCAATTGATCTTGATTGATGTGCTCAGTGTACAACACGCGCGCGTATGTGTTATTTGTGGCTGTGTAACCGAACGACTCCTTCGCAGCACTGCAGTTGTTGCGTTGGAACTTGCCTACGACACGTACCATATCTTCCCATTATTCCGCATTCTCCGCTAAATCTAACCCGACACGGGGTGTAGGATGTTTAGCATCTCACATGCCACATTCGTGTGATGAGTACATCTGGTGTTATGCAATGATTTGAATTGCATAATGGTAGAACCCGCCTTGTGACTGTACGAACATATCGTGATGTAGATTATTGACGATGAAGATAAGAAACTCAACCACATCGCAAAACAAATCATGCTGGTGAGTGAGATGAATCGAGAGAACCTGCGGAAGGCTAGTGCTGCCCCAGCTTCTTTCGTCGAGGGTATGTGGCTCTGACTGTATAGAGTGCGAGTTATTGCTCGCATGACAGTTCAGCAATGCATACAAACTACTTGAGTGATCCACACGATTCTATGGCTGTCGACGCTTTAATTTATCGGGTGGTGCTGGTGTATTTGATTAACGATTTGTCTGACCGAAATGTCTTTCTGTAACTGTACAGGGACTGAGTCTCGCCAAGCTACTTACACGCCAAAAGTTGAAGATATAGCGGAACTGAGCACGACTAGAACCAACATGAACGAGGTGTGAAAGATGTTTGTGAGTTTGATCAGAATGAGTCATGTACAAAATGGATTTAATGGCGTGTGCTTAATTGGCATTGCGCTGCGAGTGCGTGTGTGTTGTATTTATAAATCTTTGACTTTCTCGCCATACTCGTTGTATTCGGTCATGCTTGTCCTACCGACCAGATATACCGGCCAGATACGACCCTAAGACACGGATTGCACCCTGTACTTTACGTACTCGTATATTTCCATACGAGTTGGTTTTTCTTAAGACGTTATACTTGCTCTTCGTAGAACGCTGGTGTCGACAGATATGAAGTAGGCAGACGAACAGCATCCGCCCGCGAGTCATTCGTCCTCGGTGGAGAAGCACGGAGAGGGCATGAATCAAGTACGTTCGTGGGCTCAGAACTCTCAGCTGAGCCAACGGATTCAATTGACTGCGTAACATAGCTTTGTTCGTATTCTTATGTACTTTGGGAATGCACGCGTTGTCGATTATGCGCATTCATCCCCTGGCGTTTCGATAGTGAGATAGTTTCCTCGAAAGTCGTAGCTAACTGTGTCAATCACTCACACGGGCCTTCCGCATCCACTCTGGTGTTCATAGCACCTCATATGTAGTAGCCCTGCATACGAACTGTAGAATTAAATGACCCTTTATTCGATCGCCGTAACTCTGTTCTCGTCCCTCTGATTCATAGGTATCAAAAGCGAGTTCGCGAGTGAAGAAACGCTGGTGCACCCACTGCAATTGTTGAATTCGCCCAACAGGTGAGCGTCTGTGTCGTCTGTGAATGTGCGCTTCACATAGCTCAGTCTTCCAAAACACACACCTGGTTTCAAAAGGAATCAGAGTGGGGGATCCGTCAGCATCTCCCAATCTTATGTAAATATAGATAGATCGGAACAGACAAATCGTGGCTTATATTCACACTCGCGTGGGTTTGAAGATACCCTTCGCCGAGATACCTTAATGAGCACATGACTGCTTAATAGTATAGATATCCATTGCACATACAGAGCCAATGGCCCAGATGTGGGAGACATTGCCACGCCACCCACTGGTCGGCATCTGAGCGCACCGGTGACTACGGCACACAGGCAACCTGTCCGGTCGACCACTGTATCGCTGCCCACGAAAGAGGTGTGATGTTTGGTTGTTGAATGTGGGTGTTGGTGTGTGTCAACAAGGTGTCTGTATGGCCTCGACACTTATGTCAGGGATTGGTGATGAGGTAACAATTGAGAGTTTGCGAATTATGCACTTAGCATTGCATGTCCTTGTACAGTGCTTCGCCCTTTAACAATCGTTGAATAGTACAGTGGATGACCGCTCAAACAAGTGCCAAGCCAGATGCGTAGTTGGAGAATGGTGACAAAATACATTCGTATCCATATCCATCTGTCTATTTACAATCTCACCCGCACAATACCCTCTCTTACAATACAGGGCTCCGGGGCTGATACCAACAGCAAAGGCAAGGCCAAGGCAATTGCCGAATCTGACAAGGAATGGGCCATGCACGAGGCAATCAATGACGCGGCAGAGGAGCTAGACACGAGAACGGCTAACGGCAGCACATTGTACAATGATGATGTCATTGATACATCTAGCAGCTCGTCGAGTAGCGACAACACCACCAGCGACGAAGATGAGGATGGGGCACCTACCGTGACTGGGACGGTTAGGGGCTTGACGGTTGTGGAGGTGAGTAGAACTCATGTTGCTGAGATGAGCTGTGGCGCTGATTGTTGTTGAAAGCGCAAGTATTTCGTCCGCATTTCATGCGGTGTGGGGGTTTTGGTGCATGGTTATGGTGGGGATAAGTAGACTCGACTGGCTCACTTCATCTATCTCCGATACAACCGCACAGGTGGATGACGAAACCGATGAGGACAGCATGGGTGTGCTTCTGGAGCCACCCATGCCTCACGACATCTGGATGTGTACTACGCAGGTAGGTTTAGTTGTTTACAGTGAACTGTCTGATGGAGATACTATCGGATCCTTTCGATGAGGTTTATGGGCGCAGGTTCTGCTGTCGGAATATGCCATAACGCGTGAGTTCCTCCCATACTAAATTACATACAGGAAGTGCCCGGATTCCTAAAAGATTTCGAGACCTTTAGTCTGAATAGCGTCACTGCGTTGCGACGGCTCGTGCTGGACTCCCAGAGCGAGAAGCATCTAAACATGCGCCTGGCCTCTATCTGCAATTCACTGCTGCACGGTGTATGCTTTAAGCTACGGCACATGACCCCTTGCTGTATGGCGAAAGTATGTTGCATGTGTTGACGTGCGCGTGCATAAAGTGTGTGAGTTAGTTGCTTTTATCTGCCAATATAGTCATGTGCTGAGAAACACCTCGTCAGTTCACAAAGCCTGGTCGTATGTGTCAGCCTAATAGAATGTAGACAACTGTTGATTAGTACGACGCTGGTTTAGGCTACGTCATCACGACATGGGCTGATCCCTGAAGAGTGCTTGGCCTGGTTTTCTGGCACAGGTGCAGAGGCGAGCACTTTGCTTCCTCGGAACTAATGATCACGCTACTTTACATACACAATACACACAGCTGAGCTATGACGTGCGGATTAGCGAAGAAGTCGACGATGCAGTGCAGGTATGTCTGTCCGCCGCTGTGCTGGGTATGCGGCCCATTAAGTCACCGGCGCAGGGTGTGGAGGACGACAACACGTCCAAGATATCAGTCAACCGCAGCGACAGCTATCATACGAAACACTCAGGTGTGTTTAACATATATATATATATATATATATAATGTGTGTGTGTGTGTGTGTGTGTGTGTGTGTGTGTGTGTGTNTGTGTGTATGT
>NW_014039362.1:7659-9474 GCF_001186125.1 Sphaeroforma arctica JP610 | reverse complement strand
TAACCGACCACGACGAACCGACGACGTACTCTAACGAACAACTACAGTGTGTTATACTATATATATATATATATATATATATGTGTGTGTGTGTGTGTGTGTGTGTGTGTGTGTGTGTGTATGTGTGTATGTATGTATGTATGTATGTATGTATGTGTATATATGTATATGTATATATATATGTATATATATATATATATATGTGTGTGTGTGTGTGTGTGTATGTATGTATATAAGTATGTGGGTGGGTGTGTGTATCCGGCATGCGCAACACTTGTAGAAAAAGTCATTAAGCTGTGCGACTCAATCCATAGAGATTTTCTATCCTAGAGTCACTTTATCGATACCACTACCGAGCTCTACCGTCAAAGACAATTCCGGCTTTGTTGATTCCGTTTCGCCTACACTCTGCTCGTTGGTTTCATTTCATCTGATTCATCGTATCGTCTCTGGTCGCACTGTGCGTATGGTGGTTTATACTTGCATCCTCTGGCAATGTTTGATGCAAGTGTTTCTCGCCTATGGCTGACGTGTTTCTGCTCTTTTTATTACTAACGGGTGGTTGTTGTTGTTGTTTTTAACTTATTATCACAAATTTTGTTCACATAATTTGTTTTCTTCGGAATAGTCGGGCAGATCTGGCATTTTGTTAAAACAAGTGTGCAGCAAGGGGTTAGGCTTTGACGGCTGTGGTCTGAATCCCATGACACTTTATGTGGCTCAGACTTCATCTAGCTTTCTGCTATTCCAAGAAGGATCCTTTCGTTCTGAGCAGATCTGAAGGTTCATGTGTACTTCCCTTTTTAGTAGGGCGTGTTGTTTCCGCTGCAAACAATATGTTTTATCCTCAATCTGATAGTGACGAACACGCCGCAGACCAATATATCATTAAATGACGCATTCTCGAGCGTCATGCCAGCTCTAGACCAGCGCCAAGTGGACAATTTTGTTGAGATATCAGGTCTCAATCATATTCCAGGTAAAGCCGATAAGTCCTATAATTAGGTCCAGATATTTACATAGACCATCGTTGTGTAATGTACGTACCACTTGGCATTTTTCTTGATCAAGATATTATCAATCAACCTGAAGAAACACACTGAATGTAGATTTAATTTCTGCAAAATGCTCTCCCAGGCCAAAGCAAGGAGACGCACAATTGCATATCATATTGCTGTGCACTATGTGCGAACGTAATGAACGAGGTGTATCAAATATTGATTCATCGTAACCATGGCCGTGGCCTTCTCTGATCTTCTATTGAGCTCTCGCAAGGGTCACGCATGATACTATGGGTGCGTAATTCGTTGAGACATCCGTGTGCTCCTACTGTACTGATCTGCTACACTTTTACTGAGCAGGCACGTCCATAGTACGCTACAGTGGACGGCTGAATGTCGTGTTCATCAAAGAGTCTACGTCGATACGAGAGGTATGTCGTTGCTGGAAACTTTGAATGCATTGTACTAAGTGGGCATCTTTTTCAATCAACAAGGACAAGACGACTGGCTAGGAAATTTGCCTCGGCGTCTTGTGTGAGTGTATTCTACACTTGCAGACAGTTTCTTCGCACCTGTCCGCCTCTCATTTCTTTTCGATTCTCTTAATTTGGTGGTCAACTTCAATTTCTACTAAACATTGCAGGATAATGGAATCAGTGCATTCGTGCACAAGTTTATCGCCGAGGCACATGGTTGTGTGCGTGCGTATGTCAGGGCCATGGGAGGGAATGCGCTACTGGCTTGTCAACAGACAGAGTTGAATATCACTGACTCACCACACAAGGTATGGGTGAACATCATCTAGCTATATATA
>NW_014039362.1:0-7309 GCF_001186125.1 Sphaeroforma arctica JP610 | reverse complement strand
TATATATATATATATATATATTATATATAGTATATATATTATATATATATATATATACTATATATATATATATATATATATATATATATATATATATATATATATTGAATGCAACATCGAATCTGTTTAAGTTCCATATCAGTTCGTGCACTCAAACCTTATAATCAGTCAAAATGCACAGCCGGATACTTCTTCCGGTAGATTATTCGAAACCTACAATGCTCGGTTGTTCCTAAAATCAGTCTCGACCGCGTGCAACATCCCACTTTCCTTTTTTTTATTACTTTAATCTGTGCTGATACTGATTATACACAGGATAAAGGATACGTGCTGATGACGATAAGTGGAGACATATTCCAGGTTGAGCACGATGCAAATGTGCCCCATCCGTATGAGTGCGGCATTACCGTGGTATAGATGCACATCTAGTAAAGCCGCTACGAATATATAGTTGCCTAATATTTGTGCCATACACAAAATGCTGAACTATGAACAGTTGGTAAAACGTATCTCTCACAACGGCCGCACCCTCTGGGTTGTAATTACAATTATGCTGTGGAGGGATCGATGCATATCCCGATACCTATTCTTTCCAGTATTGTATTGTGGTGCCATCGATAAACCGAAACAGAGCAAAGCAATGATCCGCGGGGAGGTGTCTGGCTATCACCCGAGCTCAGATTGCGCTTTCCGGTTGCAGTTGCCATGCTTCAAACTCGGTGACACTCAGTGGTTTAGGTAGACGCTCGTGGACGCTGCCGACCACCGTTGAACTAACGTCGCAAGCCCCTTGGGATATTCTCCCTTGACTTGTGTGCGGTCTGTTCGGACCTGACTGGCACTTCATAGATTTGCGCATGACCGGCGTAGTCGTCGTAGATCATGGGATTTCAATCTAAGAGTGTCCTTGTGCGAGTGCGCTTATAAACGCAGTGTGGTGGCGGCGAGAGCAGGCTCTCTGTACCGCCTATTGCGTCTCGCTCACCACACCATCTGTCGCCAGACGCGCAGTTGCACCACTACTTAAACCCCACAATCCACCTGGAACTCGCTGTTCAGCAAACGTTCACCAGCTAATGCTCGCTAATTCTATCAATGGGAATGGGACCATGATCATGGACGAACAACATTATCTGTGCCTGTTATAAATTGCACAAATGATGAAACGCTGCTGAACTCAACACGTTGTCGGTGAGCGGCGCAGCGGTGGTGCAGTGTCGATGGCAAGATGCTTTTCGGACACTCTGTAGAGGCCTACAAGAGTACCCAGTCAGGCATCGAAATTTTGCCCTGCAAAGGTTCCGTGGAAGATATCACAAAGAAATTATACCACGATTTGATTCGCATGAGGCCGTTGAGGTGCCATCATATCAGCCAGTTGGAGCTGACCTATGAATCGGGACATGATTCTAGATGCTTTGCAAATAGCACAAGGACTTAAAGAGGTTGCAGTCTGCCCCGATTGCTTTCGTTTGGGATCGAAGGGTGTGTACCGGTCAGTTGCTGTGCAAGACTGAAGAGAATACCCAACCTGCAATTCCGTCAATATGCGAACATGTTGATTTATGCCGCAGAAGTGCAAAAACTATGGAGGCCCGAAGATTATTGCCACCGATTTAAGCATCGAGAAGCGCCTCATAGATCAAATCTTCTCCTTGTATTTAAGGAATCTTCCAAAATAAATATGGTTGTTACTTTACAAGCAAAAAAAAACGCTCTTGTCAGCTAAGCAATACTAAATCCGAATGGTTCATTTGTATTACGTTACTGTATTTATCGAACGACAGCGATAGCTGGCCTGTGTTGGCTATAGATATTGTTGGTCCGTAATTTAATATGTTGTCAGACAGCTAGCACGCTCTCGCACCTCGCATAAGTGTGAAGCTCAAGCGATTCTCAGACCCTTTGGAGTCCTCTTTCTCCATCTGCTCGGATTGTACCTCTTCCATCCTCTTTCCCGGGTAGTGCATACAGTTAATTTGCTTAATTGACAAATCCTCGTCGCTTGCAAACGTTTCACTACTTGGCGTCAGCCCACTGAGAGCAGTACACAATTCCATGGTTTTATCACGATTGTGAATTTCTGTACCTTTCGTCGCTATCCCCTTAGGCAATATCAGAGAATCCTGTGTTGAGGTCGGTATGCATGTTCCTTTCATTTTGCTTGTCGGGGCCGATACACACGGCTGAGAGTCATGCGTACCCATGCTCGCCCGGACAGACACACCTTCAGGATATCCCTTACCTATAATCGTAGGCACCCTTGCATCTCCGGTTTTTGCTCCATCCATGACTGACTGGATGACTCTTGCGTCGACATCGACGAAATACTCGCCATCCTTCGTAGATATGTGGGGTACCTTGTTGTCTTCTGTTTCGGTCTCGGTAGCTGTTGCTGTTTCGGTCTCGGTATCAGCTTCGATCTTGGTTGTCCTTGTGATTGCGTTAAAATCAACTACACCGCCATGTACGTCCTGTATTCTCACCTCTGCCAAGACATTGGCACGCCCAGTAGCGCTTGCGGCAGCATTCTTTCCCGCCTCCCCTATAGGTGGAGTAGTATCCGAGTCGCAAGCATGTGGTTCCGACAAGGTTTCTGCGGCTTGGCGTATTTTGCAAGCAGCATAGAAACCTTTGCCCGACTTTCTCCTCGCATCCGTCAGTTGTATGGCTGGAGGTGGACTGGAAGACGGCGACGATGTTGTAAGGTCGATCACATGCATGCATTGTACACTCTCGTTTCCAGCTTGACATCTCTCGAACAATGATTCTGTAGCAGAGCAATCCTTTGCCTCAGATACCTTGTCATCAGTATCTATATATGTTTCAAGCCTATTCTTCATATGTTTCAAGTCTATATTTTTATCATGAGCGTTTCTCGATTTTCCCGGAGAATTGTTCGCGTTCACCGCGATGGACGATGGGTTACCTTCATCGCACTCGCTCCCCTCTGACGAGGATGATATGACCACACTAGCGATGTACCGCCCGCCCTCTCCCCCATGCGCACTGTGATAGTCTGAAGGCTTTTTGTAGCTGAACAGTTGTGCGTGTGTGTGTGGTGCAAGTTGTAGTTGTGTGTGTGATTGCTGTTCCGTGTAAGTGACCCCTTGCCTTTCGCCGTGCGTTCGTGTTTGCTCGCGAGTACGTGGTTTTGCACCATATCCTGTATGTTGTGGGGCCTGAGTTTGTCCTCGATTCTGAATCCGTGTCCACCGGCTGTCATCCAAGGACAGCGCTGCCGGTGGCAGTGTGGGTTCGCCATCTGACTCGGATGCGCTTTCACTGCAAGACACCACCACTTGAGCCTGGCTATATCCTTTTTTACCCTTTGATTTGCCTTGGAGTGCACCTCGACCGCTCGTGAATTGACCTTCTGCCCCAGCTCGCACCGCATTGGTTTCTGTGTGCTTTCGTTTACGGCCCTGAGTTACAACAGCGTCCATGTCCATCCCAGTCTCCTCATTCGTGTTGATCGTGTCGTTCGAGGCCTTTTGTCGCACGTCGTGTGTGGGCTGTTGTGAGTGTGTGCCAGGTGTTTGCTGTGTCACATTGTGACGAAACACATTGTCACTCGTGCCTTCAGTCGTCGTCATATCCGTGACGTGACTACTTTCAGTCCTGCCTCTGTCATTCCTATCTGTTCTACTAGCACGACCCACATCGATAGACATGTCTCGAGCGATCGTCATCTTACGCGTGCGCGAACTTGTGCGCGATCCCAGCTGCACGGGCTTCTCCTTGACATACTCCACGTGCGGCCAGGCATCCAACTCAAACCGTACTATGCGGTCTATCTCCACATGGTCGGTTTCCAGCCGATACCTACTAGTCGCCAGAGATATATCATACTCACCGCTGTCGGCTGCCCGAATCTCCGCAGCTAAGCCATCGTCATCCACATACATGACCTTCACCAACTTGGGTTGTGGCAGGAGTGCCTGGGCCGTGACATCGAAGGCTGTGAATTCCAGTTCGCTCAGTGTCCTATTTCGGTACCGTGTGGCTGTGTAAGTGCGTGCATCCTGTTCGGTGGTGGCGGGTGGCGGGCACAACAGCGCAAAGCGCCAAGTCGACGACAGCTGGCGTCTCTTATGGACGCTCTGGTGCGTATCAGTCGCGTGACAGGTTATCATTAATGGCGTACCACCTTCCGCGTTTCCGCCGTGTTGTTGAGGGGTGTGTGACGCGGACAGGTTGCTGTGATGCTTCAGCATAATCGACTTGCGCAACCGCTCGGGACTAGCCACACAGTGGCACCCGCCACTCGAAGGGCCGGCTGGGGAACTACCCAACACCGTCCTACTACTTTCAGCAGAGGTAGATGCCGATGGAGAGTTGTATCGCGTTCGTGCACCCTTTAATGAAATGATACTTTTTGAGCGCGCTGGGTGAGTATTGGACGGTGCTGCGTGTGAACTGTTGTTCTCTGAAGAGAAATTCGTAGTGGCCTCGTCTACATACTCTGGCGATCGTTTGGGTCGGCGAGAACGGCACCGACACTGAATAGATGCGAGAGAGACAAGAAGCTTAAGTCAGTCTACAAAAATAGGCTACATTGCATACGCACCTGTAGACGTGAAAAGATAGGATTCATTTGTGTACTATCGACGACAAGCAATTATGTGGTCACAGATTAATACTAAATAAATACATCTTACACAGATGCTTTTTGCTTTGATCGCAAGCCTGTGCCTGCTATGCATCTAAATTTCATCAGATGTAGCATGACTTCAGTGCCAAATAATGCAGCTAAAAAAAATATCAAAGACATTTAAAGATCTTAAGGTACGACTCAAGCAGGCGCGAACGAAGATGAAGTCTGTAAAAAGCTACAAAAGACCTTTTTCTGAACATATGTAAAGAAGTACACCATGGTCCACGGTGCGCAACTATCTGATATGCATCCAATAGCCACGTAGATCCGTAAAAAAACTACCAGCATGTGATCAGCGAAATTCGCATGCAAATAGTTCCTCGTCCTCTTTGCGATATCACACCGCAGTGACACGCACGACTACAAAAAGAATCTCAGTGAATGGCTGGAACGAACAGCGCGAATATACATTCAAATAAATATGCGATACCTATAATTGCACCTAGAAAACTTCGAGAGCGTGCGAGTACACATGGCAAGATAGCACAACACCTTCAGTGGCACATAAACCGAACAAGAAGCGTAGAAATACACCTGGCAGACTTGGGACAATACCTTTGGTTGCACATAGACAGCCACGTGTTTGGTAGGCTGTGCCTTCATCCATTTATTGACCCAATGGATGCGCTGCAAGGGCAAGGGCGGTGTAGCTAGTTTCCTTTGAGTGCTGAGGACCCGTTTGATCGCGCCTGGCACAGTGCTGGTGTCGATTTCCGAATCAGGCCTCTCGGGTTGGTATATGAGGCTGCTATGGACCAAGAAAAGTGTGAGTTCACGCATGTAAAGAATAAATGCAAACGAATTTGAAGTTGTGGACAGAACACGCCTCTGAGGCTTTACACTGCTTCTAAAAAAGGTAGTCTGACGATTGACATGCACTAGCTTTTAACACTACACAACAACCCGACAAGACCAACATTCGCAAAACAGACCAAAACCAGGCCACTACAAACACCAAGCTCGCACGCATACTTTGCGTCCATTAGCTGCTGCACTATCCTTTCGTACTGATCGGTTGCCTTGACCTGGCTGCGTTGCACCCTCCCTGCAGCTCGAGACTTAGAATGCGCACTGGACCTCTGCTCATCCGATAAGTTTGTGTTGCTATCCGTTCTGTTGTCTGCTGAGCTGGATCGATCGCTTGCACTTAACCGCTCAATTCGTGAGCTAGCGCCTACACTATTGCTTCTGTTGGCACTCGCCCGCAGGCCATGTCTACTATTATGTCTTTGGTCATCTGGGTTTTTGGCTGTTGGGGCGTACCCTGTAGCCGTGTTCGCACTTCTTGTACCGATATTGTCTGGATCACTTTCAATCCAACTTGCATGAGATGCGTCAGACTCCCCTTCCGCACCGCCATCGCTATTGTCCGCACTCGCCCGGCCCTTCATACTTCTCGTTCGTGCCAGTGCTGGCTGTCGACAAGACTTCGACGTTGCGAGTGTGTCCGTGCGTTTGTGTGAAGCCACAGACACGCCATCATACACACATGTATCACTGCCGTTGCTAGAATTCGACCGGCTGAGCGTCATCGTCGACGAGCTTTCGCGGTAGTCGATGCGAATAGACCGTCTCGGTCTAAGCGATTGCTGTGTTGGTTTCTGAATCTCTGGCCTACCTGTAATATGTACTTGCACGCCACTCTCGTCAAAGCCTTCTTCCCGGCATTGATCCTCTCGAGCTAATTTGCCGTTTGAACTTGTGCGCGCTTGAAGCTCCACGTGCCTTATGTGGCTCTCAGAGCTGCAGACGCTGCCACCGGTGCTGCTGGCGGTGCTCTCGCGCGCACTTCGGTCATAAGGTGTGCTCGATTGTGAGGACGGCTGTTTACGTGTCTGTGGATCTATCACTGTCTGTGTTTGTATCTGCGCGTGTGTGTTCGTGGGTGGATTTACACTTATATTATGCAGTGTGGCACTGGGCTGTGATTGTGTATTTTCTTGGCTGTGGTCGGGCAGCTGTACTCGGTCCTGCTTAGGTTGGTCAAAGGCATTGGCTGTATTGATCTCGCACGTGGCACATTGGCAGAACTCATTCTTCAAACCGAAGAAATGCGACCCATAAAAGATCAACAGTTCATCGCCGGGCGATATAGGCCGCATCACCTGTCATTGATGAAACGGCGAACCTGTCAGCCTCCGCCAGGAGTATACACACAAAAATCAACGCGTACGGGTAGGTGCTGGCTTTGCGTTCAGATCAAATTGTAAGCATGTATCTTAAGCGTAAAAGTCTAAACTGGCGGCAAATGCGCTTACATATGTAATACAATATAATATATATATATATGTATTTATTTATTAAATATATACATAAACGTATACGTATACGTGTACGTGTACGTGTACGTGTACGTATATGTATATGTATATGTATATGTATATGTATATGTATATGTATATGTATATGTATATGTATATGTATATGTATATGTATATGTATATGTATATGTATATGTATATGTATATGTATATGTATATGTATATGTATATGTATATGTATATGTATATGTATATGTACATGTACTTGTTTATATATATATATATATACATACATACATACATATACATATACTATATAATATATATATATATATATATTATGCACATATATATATATATATACATATATATATATATATATATATATATA
>NW_014039363.1:8718-19932 GCF_001186125.1 Sphaeroforma arctica JP610 | reverse complement strand
CGTATATATGTATATGTATATGTATATTTATGTATGTATATGTATATGTATATTTATGTATGTATATATGTGTAAATAAATACGTATATAGTTGTTAAAAAATACCACTACAGAGAGAATTGAATCTGTACCCAAAAAGGCTTTATTTTAGATAGTCCGACATCGTTGGCTATATAGGTTTTGAAAAAGAAGTATAAATTAAAATCCTCGCTTCAGATTTAGTGGTCGCAGGCGCATAGTAGTCGCAGTCTTAACAAATCTCAAACAAAACACGTCCTAAAGGCTAAAGTTCTTTCGCCATTTTTTTAGAAGGCTATGTTTTGTTCTTTTGTTTTGCATACAAAACCTACTACCAGAAAAACAAAAACAAAATAAATAAAACAAAAAACAAAACCAATATGTATTTTTTAATATTAACATTTTAACTTGATGGCAATGAAAATTACCTTATTCATAGTCGTCTGATAATAGAACATTGTTTCTGTTTTTAATTAAAAACAAAATACAAATATAGTATTGGTTTTTTGAAAATGATGACATTTCTATTTGGCGATTTGTTGATTTCAACAATCTAACGCCAGTCGTCACTCGTCAGCAATTTTTACAGCTAATCAAATGGTACAATGTATTGCTTTGTATTCCAAAACTAATTGCCGTGTATTGCTGTGTATTTATTGGCCGCGAGATACTTCAATACAGTTTTTTTTTAATAGATAACCCCCCCCCCCCCCCTATTTTGTAAATTTAAATAAAGTTAAACACAGCTTTGTTGCAAAACCGTTTATTTGATTGGCTTATTTTTGACAGTTTTTAAAAATTCGTTTCTATTGGATTTCGGAGTATCATTGGGCGGATTCCAACATTAAAATAAATAAATACAACTCGTTGCGCCAGGATGAAAATTCGTTAAAAATAGGTTTGACTAATGCAGTCTTTTTTTAAAAGAAAAAAAACAACAACAAATCCTGAAACTCGTTGTATCCTCATTGACCTCATAGGCTCACTCAGGCTCAGCCAGAGCTCAGGGCCTTCAGCTCTTCACACTGATTTACACTCTCACACTCATCAGCAGGACTCCAGTCTCACACCTACAGTTCACTGACTCATAGGCTTCACAAGTACACTGCCCCAGTCCCCAGTTCCAGGGCTCAGAGTCCGAGACCACTACTAGACCACAGTTACAACGAGACCCAATGAGGCAATGACTAATCCTCAATTCCCCGCTCCTAAGTCCCAACTCTGGGGAGGACCTAAATACATCCTCTCTACTGAGTCTTTATTCTCTACTAGTCGATTTAGTATTTGTATTACTCTCTGGTAAATAGATCACAATTCCAACTATAATTTTTGACAGCCATCTCTGATGGAGTTATGCGTCAGACGTCACCCGAATTGTGTAGCCAGTTAGCCATTACCAATCGGTACTTTTTATTTAAAATATATTTTTACTGAACGAGTCTTTTTTAAATTCCAATAGCTATCGGAAGTTCGGAACACAAAAGTCATTTGAATTTTTAACCAAATTTTGTTATTTTACCACAACTATAGAGCATATATGAGCTGATATAAGAGTCAGACCTGAGGTCTGAGGATAATATTCTCTATTCTGACGGGATGCTCTCCAACATGGCTAAAAGTGTCTGCACTCTCCCAGAGTGGCAGAGACCCACCAGAGACTGCTCACCTGCAGCTGCTCACTGCATACAATAACACTGAACACTCAGCCACTGCAGAGTGCAGATTGCAGAAGTGCTGAAGTGCAGAGTGCAGAGTGCAGAGTGCAGAACTGCAGACTGCAGAGTGCGAGTGTGCGACACTGCGACTGACCGACTGTAGAGTGAGATTGTAGAGTGTAGACTCTACCGTGTAGAGTGACACTAAGTATTGTTAAAAATTATAAATAAATAACGTCATAGAGAGAAGTAGAATGACATACATAAGTATATTTTATTTAAAAAAAACAAAATACATACAAAAACAAAAAAAATAACAACTTGTGACGTTGAGAAAGTAAATAGAAACATGACTCCCCGGAGTCCCCGCACACACAGGAAGGCGGCGTGAGGCGAGCTCGGTATTTTTCCGATTTTTTCTGTGTCTATGGCCTGTGAGGCTGTGGGACAGTGGGAATAGCTTACTTCAAAAAATAAAAATAAACTCTGTCATGCCACACAGCCCACGCCCCGCTAACCCATATTTAATTTCCATCCAAACAGTACACATTGACGTTAGTCAAATGAGCTTGGAGGTGAGTGTGTACTCTCGTGCGAGTGTGTGAGTGTATGTGTACATACAATATAAGAAAATCTGCCATTGTACTTCACGTATTTGTGTATGTATGTGGGAGTCTACATGTATGCATGTACTTTTTGATATATATCTGTAATATGTATTTCCTTCTATTGTATACATGCATACGTGTGTATACCGATATAGCTAAATATACTTTTATATTTGTTTTGATGCATTCATTATACATGTATCTATATATTTATTTATCTTTGTGTATACATGTATCTAGACCCACTATTTATGTGTATGTATCCGTAAATGTTATGTATTTGTATATGTATGTGTGTGCGTGTGTGTGTATACGTACGTAAATGTGTCGGAGTTTATTTTTATATGCTTTTGTATCCGCTTGTATGTTTGTGTGCACGTGTACACGTATGTGTGTGTGTTTGTTTGTGTGTGTGCGTGTGCTTTGGGTGTTTATGAATGTGTGTGTATTTCTGAGTGGGTCTTCTGTGTGTGTAAGTGCCTGGCTTGTGTGTGTGTGTGTGTTTGTTTGTGTGTGTGCGTGTGCTTTGGGTGTTTATGAATGTGTGTGTGTTTCTGAGTGGGTCTTCTGTGTGTGTAAGTGCCTGGCATGTGTCTGTGTGTTTGTGTGTTTGGGTGGGTGTTTTTGCGTGTGTGGGCGAGTGGGTTGTGTATGTGCGTGTTGAGCGAGTGGATTTTGTGTGTGTGGGCGAGTGGGTAATATGTGTGTGAGTGAGTGGGTTATGTGTGTGGGTGTGAGTGGGTTATGTGTGTAAGTTTTTAGGGTTTAGGGTTGTGTGTGTGGGCGAGTGGGTTGTGTGAATGGGACTATGGGTGAGTGGTTGAAATATGTGTGTGGGTGTGAGTGGTGTGTGTAGGTTTTTAGGGTTTAGGATTCTGTGTGTGTGGGCGAGTGGGTTGTGTGAATGGGACTAAGGGCGAGTGGGTGAAATATGTGCGTGGGTGAGTGGGTATTGTGTGTGGGACTGTGCCCGTGGGTGAGTGGATTATGTGTGTGGGACTGTGGGTGAGTGGGTTTAGGGTTATGTGTGTGGGTTTTTAGGGTTTAGGGTTCTGTGATATGTGGATTGGTGCCTTGGTGGCTGGTCACGCTGGTGGCCGGTGTACAATGATATTGTTAAAAAAAAGATAAAAATTTAAAATCATGACAATTTTAAGATTTTATTTAAAAAATCAAAATAAATAAATCACATAGCCAACAAAACCCGCTGGCTGCTGCTTTTGCCATTTTCTGCTCTCTCGCTCTTGTATGGTTTGTATATCTCTTCGGAGTCTTTTTGGTTACAATTTTAAATAATTTTTTTTGCCTTCTCTCTCCTCGTTGTTGTCATGCGTGACTCGCGTGAGAGTGTACAACAGTAAAACTGCTGCACTGGAGTCCGGACTCCGGAGTCTCTGGAATCTGCAGTCTGCAGTCTGCACTCTGCAGTGATAGTTCAATGTATATAGTCTGTACTGTCTCTGATTCTTTGATACTCTCTCTACTCTTAGAGAGTAGTTTGTGCCAGAGGATGCCAGAAGCCCAGTATATTGAATAATGAATATACCGAATAATTGAATATCAGAATAAATAACCAAATATTTATGACTATTTTTGTAGAATAAATGTAAATATCAAATGATATTTACTTTTGATGTTTCAATGAAGGCTAGGCCTTTGAACCCATATCTCCCTATGTGTGTCCATGACTCATCATGACTCATGCATACTTTTGATTTGATTACAACTTCATTTTATTTCCTACTCTTTTAAAGTCTTATATATTATAGGCCTTACTCCAAATTTTAAAATACAAAACCACATATGTATTATGTACTGTAAATCTGAAGTCAATAGATTCTTTAGTACAAAAGTATACTGTAAAAGTGAATCTAACCTAAAACCGGTTTGCGTTATAACATAAAATCGAATAAATATACGTTTACGCTCAACTTTGATTCCAAATGCGGTCCTTTGTATGCTATGTAACAGGTGTATTTACCTCGTAGGTTTAAATTTAAGTATGGACCGTTTTCAATATATGTACAAACCAGTCCTAAATAAATAAAAACTTAGGTAGACTCCCGTTATATCGTTTTGAAATTGAAATAAACATGCGTTTACGTTCAACTTGGGTTCCGTACTCCTATAACGTAAACTAAATAACTAATAGCCTTAGGTCCCAGCCGGCCAGCCCTCAATCCCTAACAGCCTCAGCCCTCCTGGCTCCAGGCTTTTCGCCAACTCTCTACTCTCTGTAGAGTAGAGTAGAGTAGAGTAGAGTAGAGTAGAGAGATGGCAAGGCACCTGAGGGTTGATAGCGTCGTGTGAAAGACGAAAATGTATAATCGACGCCGACATTCGGTAAAACGACTTGCTATTGTTTAAAAAAAACCCCCCCGTGTCGGGTGATATTTAGTGTCGCGATATATCGTGCATGTTGTAAAAATACACGGCGCCGCAACATTTTTCCACGGGTGTTTGTTCGTTGTTGTCGTATATGTACCAACTACCAACCCGGTGAAACGCTAATTTATAATAAATAAATAACAAGACCCAAAAACCAAAATGGAGAACTGTTTGTTGTTTTTAGAAAAAATACCAAGTATAAGAGCTGTTTGAACTTGACCGCGTCTTGACGAGGTTAGTTTTTTAAACTTTTTAAAATACTATAAAATACAAAAACTTGGTTTTATAATTATTGGTACTATTTTATAGTCCCTTCATATTTTTTATAAAACAAATCAAAATACAAAATTGAATATGTATGTATACATCAAGAGAGAGAAATGCGGGCTGTGGCCAAGGCCCAAGAGCCCAAGAGTCCACAAGACTCCAAGACCACCATCACAGCCTGACCACAACAGGCCCAAGTCCCAAGTCCCAACTCACACACAGTCACAGAATTACAGAGAGATTGGTCACTGGCTGGCGTCTGGCCCTGGCGTCTGGGAGCCTGGGACTCTCGCTTTAGTGAGAGAGACAGTCTCTGCGAGGCAAGATTTAGCAGTTATACTCATAGAGTCACAGACTCACAACTCGGGCCTCAGTGACACAACTCACACAACAACAAAGTGAGCCTCAGTCATCACTCCTCACTCATTAACGGCACAGATGAGTGAGGTGACAGCCTGACAGAGCCAGTGGGCCAAAGACAACGGTTATTTCATTTTGTTAAAAAAACAAAATGAAAATACAAATCATGTTATGTACCCCGGTTTGTTAAAAAATCAAAACAACAACACATATTTTTAAAACCCCGAGAGTTGTGCAAGATTAAAATTCTCACCACGAAGAGACCTATTCTAGAGAACACTTGATTCTCACCAAAAAAAAGCTCTTGGCCTCTTGTGTGTAAAATATAAAATACACTCTTTAGAAAATGAATAAAAAGAGCGGAAGAAGAACGAAGGTCCCTATTTTTAGTTTTTATTGTTCTAATACTTATAGGGTTTAGGGCCCTTTGTGAACGTTTATTTGTTTGTTTTTATAGAATAAAAACAATTGAACATTTTATTTATAACGGTCGTGTTGGCCTGAGTCCTGAGGGGCGAGGCCTGGCCCTGAAAATTTTGATGTCATATGAACAGGGTTGGTCATATTAAATTGTTTTTAGAAAAAACAAACAAACAATTGTGACACAGTGAAAGCCATAGGCTCATATTTAAAAATATAATCTTGTCGAAAAATAATCTGTGGGATATTTTGTTTTTAAAAATTCAAGTAAGACTAGAAATCACAATTCACAGCCCTCTCTGGGCCCCTGGGGTGCGGTCAAAAGACAATTCGGACAAATCACAAATGGCTATTTTTAAATTTATTTTTGTCACAGAGAACTTACTTACTGTTTGCCAAAATTGCTGTTCAATGGCAACCAGACATTTCCAGAGGTTAAAAATAAATAAAAAGAAAATCGACTATTCGTTGTTTTCAAAACAGAAAACAAAAAACCAATATACAAATATGTTCAGATTATTTTTAAACATCAAAAGAGAAAAGTAAACCAAAAGTCGGACTTATTTTAGTGGTCGCAGAGACGCAGACTCGCAGTCTTGTTTAACTCATCTCAATACTATGTGCTGGTTTTTAATGCTCTAATAGTAGTGGAACATGCATAAATAACAATCATAGCACAAACAGAAAAATGCGAAACAGACTCGAGCACATATTTATGGGTCCTATACACTACTACTGTTCAACACAAGAGAGATAAGGCATAAACCGGAACTGTAATAATCGACATCCGCATCATATGCACCGATGACCGAACTACTGCGAGACATATTGAAAGCAAATTCAAGTAGTTTATATTTTTATTAAAGTTTATTATCATCATTCATCCATCAGCATTTCCTGCAATTGTTTTTTTTGGAAGTGAAATACATGATTAAATACACTGTTGAATTTGGGAAAATATGCAGAAACACTTGATCAAACACTGTAGAACTTGGGGGAAAATTCTGCAGGTTCTAATAGACTGTACAGAACAATAGAGTCGATGACGAACACTATCGTAATGTCGAGTTCTTCGGTATACACCCAGCAACATAGAAAACACTGGACACAATGAACCAACTCGCAACCTGATTCTATTTATAGAGCACAGAACTGAGTAACAACGCCTGTATTGCATCATATAGAACACGGAGGCATATTGCACATGAATTCTCGGTGTGGTGACATGCACACGAGTTCAGACAATGGTACGATATATCATGAGCAGCACTGGGCAGCGTGCTTACTACCAGTAGCTAGAACACAAGCGCTTCAGGTACAGTGTCGCCTAATACATCCCTGGGATGCGTGATATAATTGGGTCGAAATCTGTACAAGTCTTCCGGATAGTAAAATAAGGGCGCAGTGCATACGGCTATCAAATACCAATGGATACCAGCAGATAAAAAACAATAATATTGGAGTGTCCACATTGTATTTTTAAACATAGAAATAAAAACATGTTATGTGGTATGTTTCTCCATTCGTCGGTTCATATACTGGCTAAACACTGTTGATTGTGCTCTTTAGTAGGACCTGCGCACCTGGTCGTATGCAGTGGTTCAACCACAATAGTATCACATACTATACCGTCACTAAACATACAGCCACAAACACATGGCAAACACAAGAGTATTCGGTAGGTATTATATCATCACATACAATTCACTAGAACATACAACCACATACAGATTCTGTAGGTATAACATCAAAACATACAATTCACTACAACATGAAAACACATACAGATAGCAAACACAAGGGTTCTTTTGTAGGCATAGATACACTTCAATACCCAAATACAGTATAAACTAGCGTCGTAATAGCCAAGCCCAATACACAGGACACATATCCATTCAGTAGATATAGCTTTAGAACAAGCCAGATCTTATGATACATCCACAGTACGAGCAAAAAGAAAAAGAAAAAAGAAACGGTATCAAACGACAGTATGAATAAATGAAAATAACACATACACACATAAATACACAACACGATCAACAAGATCGACAATAGATGGCTGTATAACAACGTGGAGATATCATCAACGCGCAAACAGACAGAGCGGACACGATGTCGATAGTAGATCTTAACAATACGGTAAAAAATTTAGATACGCGTATACCCAAATTACGAGAATGAGAACGATATGAATCGGCTAGGTTTGTTTAAATAAAGACACAATATTACCAAAGAGATTGGTATAAATATATTAGGTTTAAATTAACAGACACAGTACAAGCAACGAGGCTAATATGAGTGCTAATAAAATAAAATAAAATAAACATCCATACACACACAATACAAGCAACAAAATCGATATGATACGATATAATAAAATAAACATGCATACCCACACGTGACGAGCCAAGAAATGGATAGGAATAGGCGAGACTATACTAAATACGCATACAGACACAATACGAGCCACGAGATCGATAGGAATACGATAAAAATAAAACAAATACGCACACCCACACATTACGAGAAATGAAATAGATAGGAATAGGCGAGACAATACTAAATACGCATATAGACACAATACGAGCCACGAGATCGATAGGAATAGGCTAGATAATAAAACAAATACGCACACCCACATATTACGAGAAATGAAATGAATAGGAATAGGCGAGACTAGACTAAATACGCTTACAGACACAATACGAGCCATGAGATCGATATGAATACGATAAAAATAAAATGAATACACACACCCATACATTACGAGAAATGAAATGGATAGGAATAGGCGAGACTATACTATATACGCATACAGACACATTACGAGCCACGAGATCGATAGGAATAGGCTAGATATAAACGGTTACACACACAGACACACTACGAGCAACGAGATTGGTAGCACATAACAAACTCACCGTGTCTTCGTCCGGCAGTTCGGAAACCGGAGCGATTTCTGAGGTCTCTGGTTCTTGCGGTGCGGGTGGGTCGGTCGCATTCTCGATTGTAACATCATCTGAGTTGGTAGGTATATCACAATGGACTACTGTCAGGGCTTATGCCATATAAGTGATGGAGAAAGGAAGAAAAGGGATTCCCGACTATACCGTTGAGCCTGCACGGCCTTGTACTACTTAAAATGTACCCAAAAAACCTCCTGAAATACGATGGTGCTTAAGACTGACACATCCTATCGCTACATACGACCAATTGCCCAATTTGAAATGCGTTGGTTACCTATTCCCCGATTTATTTAACAAGATCTTATTACAATATGTTGCAGGAGTTAGATATACTTAGCAAACGAATAAAATATGAATCTCAATAGTCACCTCGATGCACTACAAATAGCTCCAAGCAAACACTAACAAAATAGCGTATAACAAGAATAGGAATAACAAAATAGCGTATAACAAGAATAGGAATAACAAAATAGCGTATAACAAGAATAGGAATAACAACATAGCGTATAACAAGAATAGGAATAACAAAATAGCGTATAACAAGAATAGGAATAACAACATAGCGTATAACAAGAATAGGAATAACATAGCGTACAACAAGAATAGGAATAACAAAATAGCGTATAACAAGAATAGGAATAACAACAATAGCGCATAGCAAGAATAGGAATAACAACATAGCGTATAGCAAGAATAGGAATAAGAATAACAACATAGCGTATAGCAAGAATAGGAATAAGAATAACAAAATAGCGTATAACAAGAATAGGAATAACAACATCGCGTATAACAAGAATAGGAATATAACAAAATAGCGTAAAACAAGAATAGGAATAACAAAATAGAGTATAACAAGAATAGGAATAACAAAATAGCTTATAACAAGAACAGGAATAACAAAATAGCGTACAACAAAAATAGGAATAACAAAATAGCTTATAACAGAAACAGGAATCACAAATAGAGTATAACAGAAATGCGAATAACAGAATAGCGTATAACAGAAATAGGAACAAGAAAATAGCTTATAACAGAAATAGGAACAACAACATAGCTTATAACAGCAATAGGAACAATAAAATAGTTTAGAACAGAAATAGGAACAACAACATAGCTGATAACAGAAATAGGAACAACAACATAGCTTATAACAGAAATAGGAACAACAACATAGCTTATAACAGAAATAGGAACAACATAGCTTATAACAGAAATAAGAACAACATAATAGCTTATAACAGCAATAGGAACAACAACATAGCTTATAACAGAAATATGAACAACAAAATAGCTTATAACAGCAATAGGAACAACGACATAGCTTATAACAGAAATAAGAATACAATAGCTTTTAACAGCATTGGGAACAACAACATCGCTTATAACAGAAATAGGAAGAACAATCTAGCTTAATACAGAAATAGGAACAACAACACCGCATATCGGAAATAGGAACAACAACAGCGCATATCGGAAATAGGAACAACAGCATAGCATATAAATAACAGAATTAGGAACAACAACATAGCAACAGAATTAGGAACAATAACATAGCTTATAAATAACAGAATTGAGAACAACAACATAGCATATAACAGAATTAGGAACAAAAAAATAGCTTATAAATAACAGAATTAAGAACAACAACATAGCTTATAACAGAATTAGGAAAAACATAGCTTACAGCAGCAATATGAACAACATAGCTCATATCAGAACACAATAGTTTACAACAGCATCAGGAATCACAACGCGGCCCATCCAAACACTCACCTCCTGCGGTGATGAATTCGTCCAATTCCTTATCCAGCTGCGCTTGCCGTTCTGCGGCAGACAGGTGCCCGCCAAAACCGCCGCGGCCCCGCGCTCCTCCACGTGCGCGCTCATACCTACCACGCCCGCTATCCCCAAATATGGGGTCGGCGTTGCCATGGCTACCGGCCGTGCGGGTCGCGGTGTAGTCGCCTGTGGCAATCTCATCCAGCTCTGCGTCGAGGGCCATCGCGCTCTGCTGTCTATCCCTCTGCTGTTGCTGCTTGTAGAACTGCGACTCCTTCCACGCACCCACCCGTTTGATATCGCTGGTGGACGCGAACCGTATGAGGATGTCGGACCACTCCTTGTAGTCCTTGCCCTTACGCCAGTACAGCCGTGTGTCTTCGGGCACGTACTCTTCGGTTATCTTGAGGGTCTCGGTATAATCCGAAGCCAGAATGGCGGTGGACGTCGCCAGCCGAGCGGCCTCGGCTTTGGCTTCGGAGTCGAACACAACGCACACACTGGTGTAAGGCGAGGCAAGTTACAGGATAGTGGTTGATGAGTGCTAAGGAACTTCAGGCTGGCACGGGCGCAACAGGCAGTGGATAAAGCAGCGGGGAATTAAAACTGAAACTAAAGAATGGGTGTCGTGATCACCGTACGCTCAGATAGGTTATCTATCTATACCATGGACCGTATCCTACTCCCACACAATATTTACACTCTGCACCGCGCTGGTTGGCCAATAACAGGACAGCATTAACACTCAACTTC
>NW_014039363.1:6386-7257 GCF_001186125.1 Sphaeroforma arctica JP610 | reverse complement strand
TACAATCTGCTTATATTAGACCACATTGGTACGCCCACAATAGGTAGTCTATTGGTATGCAATAACTGTTGAACATCCGATGACAATTCATCTACTTCTATTTATAGAACTCCCCACTCACAGCATGCCTGCCAGAAACACACCCTCGACCAGCTACCTACTGGTACACACCAACCATGGACAGGCGCTGCCCTGAAACAATCGTTCGTAAGACGAAGAACAACGGCTCATGAACATCCACTCTGCACTCCTTTTAGAAAATCCAGAATGATCCGAGCACCATTGCGTATAACAAAAAAATACGACCCTTCCACCACACAGTCGATTAAACTGCCGCACAAATACAATGCGTGCAAGGCAATCAAGCATACCTGCTATCGTTCACCCACTCCACAAATTTCGGGTCCAAACCGGTCCAATAATCGAACACGTCTTTAGTTGTCCACGCGTCTGTGCCATATTGCAACAGCGCATGGTCCCTGAAGGTAGGACAAGAGATGCAGGTAAGGAAGCATCTTTGTGGAGAGCAATAGTACCAAGACCTGGGCATCTCGTTATTAAATTGTAATATATAGGCATAGAAAAGGATGCCATTAAACACCTACCAATTCCAATAGTAAATGGCTGATAATGCTCCATTGGCACTTGTATGCATTAGAGGACAGAGAAAGACAGACAGGCAGACAGACAATTATACATATGTACACACACATACACCCACACCCACACCATATATATATATATAAATATACGTCAGTACGAATACATATATAGATATAGATAAAGATTTAGATATATATGTACACATACATGCAATAATTCATAAATATATGTTTAAACACCCACCCACTCACACGTATGGGTATATATA
>NW_014039363.1:2369-6366 GCF_001186125.1 Sphaeroforma arctica JP610 | reverse complement strand
ACACACACACACACAAATAACATACATACATATATATATATATATATATATAGAAATAACATGCATACTTATATATATATATATATATATATAAAATAAATAAATAGAGATAGATAAATACATAAGTGCACATACGCATACATGCATATATGCTTGCATACATCGTAACATATATACATACGTACATAAAATATAAAATAAATGTATGATATAATAATATAATATCATAACAATATAATAACACAATGATACAAAAATACAATAACGTAATAATGTATGTCGAAGCGAGTGAAGGAGAAACATATGCACACCCGTACAACTGGAGGACAATAGCGTGCGCAACCCATATTATTCGTGTACAATGCATGTATGTGTGCGTTCTGATAGACATACACTAATACACGAATATGCAGACACAGATACACTTACCTACACACACTAGCCGAGTGGCAATCTGGTCGAGCCTCGATGAACTTGCGCGACTCCGGCTCCACGCGTTCCAGCACATTGGTTAGCAACGCATCGAAGTCGGAGGGCTCTGCATTCAGTGCAGTATCTCTGTAGTGTGTGCATATACAGATAAGTTAAACGGGATACACTGGAGCGTGACTCGATACGATAGTACCATGTGATGGTGTTGGTTGATGCGCGTGAGTTTTCTGAAGGTCTACTGGACTGCCCTGTGCTCAACAGACTGTACTAGACTTGGCCAATTAGATAACCGCCCTGCAACCGTATACATAATACTTGCCCACCGTCTAGTTCCATACACACACACACACACACACACACATATATATGTATTCATATACAGTACTTAGTCTACTCGTCTGTATTTTTGGGGATTCATATACAGCAGAAAGACTATCTCGTCTGTATACATACAGATTCATATACAGCACTAAGACTACTCGTCTGTATACATGCGGATTCATATAAAGCACTAAGACTACTCGTCTGTATACATACAGATTCATATACAGCACAAGACTACTCGTCTGTATACATACGGATTCATATACAGCACTAAGACTACTCGTCTGTATACATACAGAATCATATACAGCACTAAGACTACTCGTCTGTATACATACAGATTCATATACAGCACTAAGACTACTCGTCTGTACACATACATATTCATATACAGCACTAAGACTACTCGTCTGTATACATACAGATTCATATACAGCACTAAGACTACTCGTCTGTATACATACGGATTGATGGACTGTATAACGCGGTGTGCATTGCGGTCTTGGGCTCGTCTGGCGCGGCGCGTGTCTAAAGCACGACGTCTGTTCTGTTCTCGCACCTCTGAGTCCACCTCCAAAACATCATCGTCCTGGTATATGGGTGAACATTGATAAAAGCGTATCGAGGTAGGTAAACGGACTGAATAGTGGAGGTAGGTATGCGGACTGAATAGTTGAGGTAGGTATACGGACTTAATAGTTGAGATAGGTATACGGACTGAATAGTTCGAGAGAGGCGTTCGTAGCCCGGCGTATTCAATTGCGAAAATGAGCCTGAAAATTGGTAGACCAATAGATAAATAGTAGGTAATGCCAAATCAAATAATTATTGCAAATCAATAGGCACAGGTATGCATATTCGTCTTCATATTCGTATGTAATTGGGATATCCACATACAAATATATATACATACACGCACACATACATATATACAAATATAGATATATTGACATATATATACATATACAAACATACATACACACATATATATATATATATATACGAATATATATATGTATAAATATATATATATATAAATATATATATATAAATATATATATATATAAATATATATATATATATATATACACATTTACTTATACCTACACATATACATATGCATGCAAATATTTTCACGTTTTCTTGTATGTTTATCTCTGAAAGTGGAGCGTGTGCCGCCTGTTTGTGCCTTCATGTGCGTATAATTTCAAATAAATTTATATATAACCACAGCACATCATACGCATGTTTCAGCATGGTGTAATGATATCAAAGTCTTATCCAAATTGCCAAACCTCGTCATCGCCCACGAGATCGGTTGCCTTTGATTTGTAGCCAACTCGGAGTCTATCTCTGACATTGATTCGGGAGGCCAGTGATCTGCCCACTCCTTCAGCGGTACCATGGTCAGAGTCCCTTGCACCAGCGCCCAGGCGATCAAAGACACTGATGGGCCACATGCGGCATTAAGGCGTTAGTACAGTGTACGAACACGTTCAAATTACAGGCATGCGGAAAACAATAGTATGAAAACAACATACAGAGAGTGGATAATACGAACCACGACAATATTCAAGATATGTTTGTAGATATGTTGATATATGAACAATTGTTGGCAAGTAAAAGATATTTAAAAGTATGTGAATATTTGCTATATATGCACACGTTAACTGACATTCAGGTACACAAGAGGTAAGCTAGTAAACCTACGAATAGATAGTGTGATTTGGGAACCATTATTTACAAGCACAGTGATCCATTCTACCGGAACGACTGCTGGTAATATGACTACAGACTGCGGTGATACGCCCAGCCACCCAATACAAAAAGACATCGGCAAGCAACGCAGAAGCTACCACCACTTGCCAATTATACCACTACCAGAATACAAGCCTTACACACACCTCCTGGTTGCCTGGCCCGCGTCATTCGCCTCATCAATCTCTGAGCTCTCCGCGCCGCTCCCATCTCCACCCACATCTACGTCTACGTCCTCATTTTCAACCTCATTATCCGAGATACCATCGTCCTCCTCTTCGCTCATAGACCCATCGCGTCTACGACTACCGTGGTCGCCATAACCCCCGCCCCTGCTTCTCTCGCGACTATCCCTGGGTCTCTCTCCTCCATGCCTGTGCCGGGGGTACCGAACCTCTCCATCCTGGCCACGACTACTCTTGTCCCGACGTTCGCGTTCCCTGCGATCGTCTTCGTCTCTATCGCGATCCCACTCTCGGCCACCTCTGTCCATATGCCCACTACCACGCCCATGCCCGTGTCTATTACCATACGCAGTAGACGGTCCACGGTGGCTCTTGACACCCATACGCCTACCGCCATCGCCTCGGTCACGCCTGTCATTGTATCTCGATCCTTCCGCATTCCGCCTGCTGTCTCGGCGGATATAGTCGCCTCTACCCCTATCTCGACTGGCTTCCCTAACGTACCTTTCACTATGTACACGTCTAGGCACCTTTTCCGGTGTGGGTGTGCGTCTACCCTTCATTGCGAATGAACCCCGTCCTTTGCGTCGCTTGGGGACATCCTCACCCGACTCAGGGTCTGAGCGCATGCTCATTGCGCGTCGGCTGGCCTCGGCCCGTTCTCGAGGTTCACTCCTATCATCCCCCTCCACATCACTTGTATCCCTCCCATTTCTATCGCCCATATGTCGGGTATCTCTTCTGTTCCGGCTACTACCTCGGTTGCCTCGGGGGTGTGCGTCTCTGCCTATGTACTCGTGTCTATCATCGTATTTACGCCGGTTGTCTCGCTCCCTACGCGAGTCCCAGTTGTCCTCGGCATGGCTTTTCCTTTGCTGCGTGCCTTGCTGGTTCATGCCACTGTTACTATCGCGTTCTTCGTTCACATCGTCAAAGTCTGTATACCCTTCTGGTTTCGTGCGAATGCGCCTGTCATTGCCTGAGTCTTTACGACGGAATAATCGATCGTCATGCTCACTGTGTTTGCGAAGGGAATCGTCGTTGCGTGGGTCATCCATGGTTATAATAGGGCTGATGCTGAAGTCGATTTAAACAGCAGAATGCCACTAAAAGATAGCCTGACGTATGTTTGTACGCATGTAAAGTTATAGATACCTAAGTGATGTAATAACGTTTCCGGTGCTTGTAGAAGTATGAACTTGTGATTGTGCGTGTATGTGCTTAGTACTCATATACTGGACCAACGTATCAAGTATATATAAATCTGTACACATATACATGCATATATATATATATAT
>NW_014039363.1:0-2349 GCF_001186125.1 Sphaeroforma arctica JP610 | reverse complement strand
ACACTTCAAGTCTTGGACATGTATATGTGACGATTCAGGTAATGAGGACTGAAATTTAGATATAATAGATAGCAAGGCTATTCGTATATGTTTGAAATCCTTCAATTTCATAGGCCTCGTTCTATACAGAGGAGCCTATCCAGCCAGTATACACCACAACTGCTGGTAAAAACGCAGTAGTTGGTGGTAATAGTATAATAGACGAGGTACAATCTGTGGCTTCTGCGTGCATGGCACATTCCAACAGGTTCTCACACAGCGACTGTAAATATTAAAATTTCATGATTTTTTTTTGTTACCCGGCATGTTGAACGAATTTACCATTTTCTTATGAAAGTTGCAAACTATTTCGTCACAAATACCCAAAGGAATTTGATTAGTAGGGCACCTAATTTAAAACATGTTTTTTATTCAGCGCTTGTACCAATTATAGAGTTTCTGTACTTTTGGTGCATTTATGTATATGGCGGTTTGCAGTCCGAAATGTTCAGCCATCGACCCGATTTTTTTCGGAGTGAACAATTCGGTTGGCTTGACTATATGTTCAAAATGATGTTTATGACTCTGGATTTCTTGAAGGTATATTCATTCCGGTGCGATAGAAAAATGGGATTACATAGTACACAATACAGTCAGATAAAGACATAAATAAACTAAGATCACGATTTATATACAAACTTGCCCACATAGAGTCTGAGGGGGTCCGGGCGGCGGGCGCCCTGAGCCCTGAAGCCTGAAGGCTGGTCAGTAGGACGGGTAGTCGGGTACTATTATGTAATTTGTACACTTCATAATATTTATATTTATAAATTAGGACGTTGCCTTGTCGGTTGTTCGCGGGGAATTGCCCATTCGGATACATATGTAAAAGAATATAAAAAAATAGATTGAGAGTATATATAGACTAAAATACATATATTTACCCCCCCTTCTTCGCATTGTCAGCTTTTTTGTGTGTGTGTGAAATATATACATATATAAAATATGTATATTTATATATATATATATATATATATTGTTTTTATGTGTTTTTATTTATCTATATATATATATATTTAGTCACACACGGAAAAACTGATGACTGAGAGAGTCTGAGTCGATGAGAGTCCAACTGCGGAGTGCGGACACTCTGGACAGAGCCAGTTGGAAGTTTGGGCTGTAAGCCGAGGCGGCAATTTTATAATGTCCGCTCAGTTGCAGTAGTTTTTGCATATCAACAGATCTTTTTGTATTTATGTATTTGTGGTTGTAACAACCCGCAGTATTATAACCCGACTTATACATTCGAATATACACAACGGTGATGTTTCTACGGTAAATATATACCTTATATATGTTGAAGCATAAACGCTGTTCAGATTTCTATACAGACCAATTGGTATCGAACATTGAAAAACACCCGCGATTTCAGGTATAGACATCTTTTTAGCTGCAGTATCATCAATTACAGCCATTACGCGTACACGTGTCACACACACACACATGCGCGTGCACACACACACACACACACACACACACACATCTACAGGATGGGTACTATAGTACTGGATTCGTGAGCAATAGAAATCTCACGTATATTCGCATCGGTGACCGGTGCTCGTATACCAGAATACAGTGTGGTGAGCACCTTCGAGGTCAATTAGTAGGAAGCCTCACCTTAGATCAGATTTCGACCGCTTTCTTTCCAGACATACTGAAGAGACAGTCGTGTTGATCCGAAAGTTCTACTTATATAAATTAGCACATACGGGTAGATTACGTGCACGTCTGACAATTTCAAGCACGTACACGCAAGTTTAGGATACATATAAAGTGTATCGTAGACGTAGTTTACGACCCCAGAATTATAAAAACATACATACTTGAGTTGAGCGCATATTCAACACCAAGATGCCGAACAAAGGCGGTGCAGGGGCCAGAAAGGGCAGCAAACCCAAGGCCATTTCGAAGTCAATGAGTGCTGGGTCCAATCTCAGCTCATTAGGCTTAGAGATGGGTGGCAACGGTATGTCTTAGAAGCCACATCCTGTTATCTCTTGCTTCATCATTTATTTATTTCGCAAACGCACGCGTACACACAAATGCACGCGTACACACAAACGCACGCACACACACAAACGCACGCGCGCACACACACAAAAAACGACATACAGACACAGACACACACAGACATTCACACACACAGAGACACACACACACACACACACACACACATACATACACATACTAAAACACACATATTAATATTTATGTATTTATTAATATACGTATATATATGTCTTTATTTATGTCAATATACATATATAAGTATATTGTTATAATGTATATAGTATATATATTCATATTCTT
>NW_014039364.1:18430-19969 GCF_001186125.1 Sphaeroforma arctica JP610 | reverse complement strand
ATATATTAGCCCTATCTGTGATAAGGCTGCAACGTACCACATTAGTATAATATCAATAAACTCTCCAGAATAAAAATATGCATACCTGCCCGTGAAGTGTTTCTCATGCGGGAGGCGTCTTTCAGCAACGCAATGAAATTAGGCCTTTTACTATTCTCAGCTCTTCTCTCCTCTTTCTTCTGTGCTTTCTTGTCTTCTGTATTAAACTGATTCAGCGCACTGGTAGCAATTGCAAAACCCCTTTTTCTCGCCAAATATAGAATGTTACCTCCAGAATTATGAGATATGTGAGTACTTTGCTGTATACTGTAGCTATATATACATGATCCGGCCATTGCTGGAGTTAAAGTGCTCATGCACATATCAGCCTGCAGAGAGAATCGGCTTAAACGCTGCATGTTGGCGTGTATTGGATACTATCAATCACAAATTACGCGGCTTAGATTAGTTAACACCTTAGCTAAGCTCAATGAACGTTTATGAACATAGACAATTTGAAGAATAAGATCAGAAATGTATGGGCACTCTAAACTGCAAACACGCGCATTTGTAAATTTATGAAGTTACAAACACACATATGTCGCGAGGTCGAATTGAAGCCTAAACCCTAAACCCTACTTGAGTTATTGGTACATAGGATTCATGAGGATGTACATAGCCTACTAAATTCAACAGATGTAACTTATTTTATTTTTTGTTTTGTTTTGTGTAATATGCACCCCTTGGATGCACAATGGATGCCCATTGTGCAACAACTCAACACAGCGAAGAACTGCATCACACAACACCACGTTAAACACGCAGACTAACAAAGGCCTCACGTGTTTATATACATAAAATATATACAAGTCTTTATTTACGCAAGTCTTTCAAAGTTTGTTGGCTGCAATCGGCACCATGTCTGTACGTCCAGGGGCTAAGCTCGTGACCGATTTCATCGCAGCGAACCGTGTTGCCGTATTCAGTACTACCACATGCCCGTATGTTATATATGCATTTCTCTACAAAGTTATGTATATGTAACTTTATCCATTGCCTTTAATTTTGACTGAGGTTTGGCCCGTTCGCTAAACAAATCATGCCTTGTATTGCAAATATGTGACGAATATTTAGTTCAAGGTATCGCTGTATATACGACTGCCACTTGTATATATCCTATGTATGTGAATGTATATATATATATATATGTGTGTGTGTGTGTGCGTGTGTGCGTGTGTGTATGTATGTGTGTGTGTGCGTGTGTGTGCGTCTGCGTGTATATTTATATATATTTATATATATATATAGTGTGTGGCAACGATTTTATCCACGTCAATCTATTCTTACAGTATAACAATTGAACTAGAAAGCCTCTATTATATATATATAATAGAGGCTATCTAGTTCAATTATTATACTGTAAGAATCGAATGACGTGAATAAAACCGTTGCCACAACACAGAACAACCAATACGACAATTACTATACTCACTAGTACTTCCTCTATTATATATATATATATATATATATATATATTGTGTGTGTGTGTGTGTGTGTGTG
>NW_014039364.1:10966-18269 GCF_001186125.1 Sphaeroforma arctica JP610 | reverse complement strand
GTGTGTGTGTGTGTGTGTGTGTGTGTGTGTGTGTGTGGGTGGGTGGGTGGGTGGGTGGGTGTGGTTGTGGGTGGATGGGTGTATGTATGTAAGTGTGTGTGTATGTATGTATGTCATTCACGCCTATCGGGAGGGTTCGGTATTTGAAAGGCGCCTGCTACCCACTTCTGAGAGGTGTAGTTATGATATGCTTGTAACTAGCACCGTATAGTTCCGACTCAGTGCTCGTATTGCTCTAATTATTCATATATCTAGTGCTTCGTTGTGTTTCATGGTATATTATATACTCAGATAAAGTATATGCCAATTATATACTCGGATAAAATATATGCCAACTGTGTGGATTTTTTGTGTGTTTCGTTCGCGCATACAACTTTTTGTGTTTCGTTCGCGCATACAACTTTTTGTGTGTCGTCTACGCATTGATAGAAATCCGTATACGGAGCTGAGTGCTAAGCTGGGCATTTTCCGATAGTGCTACTATGTGTGTCCTTGTGTCTATCTCCATGTATCAACAAACCAACTAACTGCGGTCGAGTTCTTTGTACGTACAATCCGTTTGTTATTTCACTGTCTGACTTTTGTTTTGGTGACCTATAATTTGACAGTCCTTCACAGAACTATAGGGTTTGTTTTGCTTCGTTGAAGTTCGTAAACCTCTCGCGTTTCAGAAAGGAATTGCTTTTTTTATCAACACAACGTCGCATCGTTCCCGGAGCATCTCTCTCGTCTCGAAGATACGTTTGTTTCACACGTGCATGATTAATTATAAACAGCATTGTGTCGTAGGTATGGCACAACTTCGCCTTAATTTCCATTCTCTATATACGAATGCGTTCAGATTACATCCTTACTATTGCGTATATCATAAATACGTTTTATTTTCTATTCGAAAGTCTCACTAACCATCTTGCCGCACACACAGAGTAGTAAGACGTTCAAACGCAGTCATGTGCGTACTATGCTCATACCACAATCTGTTGCTCACTCGATATCAATAGCTTTTGCAGCCGAGCCAAAGGGCTGTTAAACATCATAGGTGTCAAATTCGCTGACATGTCACTTGACACTGTCCCGTCAGACACTGTGGCAGATGTCCGCGCGGAAATGAAAAAACTCAGTGGCCAGAGGTAAGGATGTGGAGCTAGCATATGCATAGGAATTGTGAGTAGTAGCTATGTGCAACTTGCTGCAGGCAGAAGCTGCACACATATCAAATTCTATATGATATGAAGCCATACTCATATCGACCACCGCAATGGGAAAAGTCTTCAGACTATGTGCTCGCGTGACTGTGGTTATAGAGACGTTACATGTAATATACCGTGTATATATGTGATATTCAGTGGGCAACATTCAGTGGGTTTCTTGCAACATGTAACCATGCAAGCATTCATTACCATACCATTACTTGGCTCGATCGTCGCATCATATATAAAAGATCTAGTAGTGACCTGACCTGGCCCTTTTCTTTTTGGTTGCAGGACTGTACCCCAAATATTCATCGATCAGAAATCTATAGGCGGGTATGTACGAGTACTTTTGTATCGAGCAATCGTTCTCTGCGTAGTCGGGAAGGGGATATCATAGTGTTTGTCTCATGCCAATGGCTCCATTGTAGTGTGATTGTGGTATTTCTCTACACATTTCTTCTTACTGTGTCAGCGACATATGAAGCACAGATTATATTTTTCGTACATATTTTTATCACCTCCTCCCCTGATGCTTGTACATCCCATTCAGCCACATGGTTCTGTGTCGCAGATTTGAGGTTTAGGAGTTCAATTCTTGCCATGACACAGGTTGTCGTGAAATCGCAAGTGTATTCTGTATCATGAATTTTTTCTGATGGCTTGCATCTGATAAATGATTGAAACGCATGGGGTGTGATCTTCCCATACATACATATATATATATATATATATATGCCTTGTGCTTGTGCTTGTTAGTGTCGCCTGGAATGTCGTGGATTATATGCACTATGTATACATACTACGTTCGCAGCTACTAACTTTCCCCAGGTATAAATGACCAATATCTTTTGATGTGGTAGTTACTTTCTGCCACAGGATAGCTTTCTATTTTAGCTCGAACTGTTTAGGTCTTATCTATTTTGATCAAGTACTTGTGTGGTCAATGTTACACTCTTCGAATTTATCTGTGCGGTTAGTTAAATCGTGTTATCTACTGCGCTTGGTACACAGTTACTCTGAATTACAAGAAGCCAATATGACCGGTGCGTTGCAGGCCATTCTCAATCGGCAGTGAAATGTGGGCCAAGTGTGAGATGCGAAACCTCGCAACGGACAAAGAATCAGTATTCAGTGGAAACTCGCTTTGATGCAGAATCAACACCGCGTATAGCTAGCAGGTTGAAAGTCGTGCTCGTAGTCCTAAAAGTGGGACCGCTTTAACAAGGCACAGGCACAGGTCGTGCTTAGGGTTCTAGGGTTTGCCCTCTACCCTTGTAGGCACAGGCCCGTGCCTAGGGTTTTAGGGTTTACCCCCTACTCATGTAGGCACAGACCCTTGTCTAGGGTTTTAGGGTTTGCCCCTATCCTTGTACGCACAGGCAAGTACATAGGGGGGGAAGGGGGGAATCAAGAGACGATGGCCTGGGAACATGTAATAAAGGTACGACTGAAGGCCACCGACATATCAGAGAACTTAGCCGTATGATAGGCAGCTATTAGAAGAAGAAACAATTAGCAATGAAAATATGGGCGTATGCACGTGGGTCTTTCGCGCGCGGTACGAATACTAGTAATGTGTTAATGCGTTGTAGTACATGCCACAACTGGGATGGTTGTATACTGAAGAGTGGAATTTTGCACTAGTTCTGGATGTCACTGCAAGGCACACGGGTTCTGAGAACCCTTTTGTAACCAAAATGGACATGCTGGTCACCCCCATTAGGACAATAAAACTTTTGGGATGTTAGAGTGCATTGAGAGGCACATCAGGGCTTTGTGTACTACGTGGTGGGCGTGAGGTGTGCGAAAAGTACATTTAACGGTAAAGGCTAAGTTAAAGCAGTGTGAATGTTGAAACTTGTGGTCTGGAGGACTGCGTATGTTTTGCGCAGTCTTCAGTAGAAAGAAGAATACGAAACTATCAACCGCCAGCTATGTAAATATTAATGTCACAGGAGGTCGCGTGGCAAAAACACTCAGAAGTGGGATGTTTTCCAAATTGTATTATTCTATATTATTTTTATTGCTATATAATTATTGTTGTTATTATTATAATACTATTACTTATTATTATACTTTCTTTTTTCTTTTTTTTAATTATTATTCTTCGGGGGGGGGGGGGCTCGGTCATCCCGTGCAGTGGTGGAGGGCTCGTAGTGAAGTAAAGCCCTAAAAAAAAGGCAGAGCAGGAAAAGTGAGAGAGATTGAGTGGTTAAACCCTCCATTTTTATCTCGATTAATCAGGACCGGTAGCCCCCCTGCTATAGATTCAGAATCCACCTGTGGACTAGCGTCATCAACATTCGGTACGAATATGAAGCGAATCTGGTTCGTTACTCTCTTAAAGTCGTTCTACAAACGAACAATCTGACACTATAGAGTATGGAGAGTAACTGAAAGGTACGAGACAACAAGATACAATCGACCTCTCCTCAAGTACGGTTATCTCAGCTAGGAAAAGTCCCTAGGTGAGAGAACCGAACTGAGTCTTTATTTGTGTTTTCATTATACTCAGAATTACTTGAGTGTTTCTCTCTCACGCGGAGTCCCGGTATAGCTTACCGGTTCTACCGCTAATATTTCTGATGACTCCAATATCAGAAATATCCCAATCCTAATTCCAAAACTCAGTATTTGGTTATTCTGGGTTTTGGTATTTGGATTGGCTTTTTGTTAATCTGGTCCCTAGATGCTACAGCCCCCCAGCTTTATGCTTCTTAGCCTGCGTAGCAATAGAAAGTGACATCTTACAGTACTAGATTATCTAGAGGTTGGTGTTTGTATACAGGGAGAAAACTTGTCCCTTAGGGGGCATTAGATGAAAAACCTGCCACCATTAACTATTCTTACATATCACCGATTAATTAAATTTATACTTTAACAGGAGTCCTCTACCACGCTCATCGGAGTCAGTCTTGACCGGTGTTCTCGGTTGATCTCAACTTGGCATAGGAAAACGCTTCCCAACGGTGGCTCTACAGCCGAGTCTGTGGTCTTTGTCCTTTTGGTGTGGGGGTGAAGCAAGCTTCAAGGCGAGAAAATTGGGAGTGTCCCGTGGTATCAGTGAGACTTGCTTAGGTCCCCCGCCTCGTGCTCTTTCTGTGGCTCGCTGATATTTCATCAGTGCTCGTCGTCGCTACGAAATCCCCGTTGCCCTCCTTGCATACTATTTTGTATGGTCCGCCATGTGGTGCTGTTAACTTGTTCATTTCACCTTGATAGCGAAGCATGACAAGGTCCCCTTCCTGGAAGTTTACATACTTCTTTTGGTATTTTCAATCATATGCTGCGCGCATCTTCTCTTGATACTGTGTAACATTATTATCTAATTGTGGCCTGATGGCTTCTTCTAGATTTTGCAGTCGCTCTTCCCAAGATACTGTTGTACTGGGTGCGGTCACTGGCTCATTGTAGTCCGTGAGTTGATTCTGTCTGCGACCAAAGTACACATTAAAGCGCGGTGACTTGTGTCTTCTGGATGCCCATAGATTATGGCCCATCTGTACGAATGGAAGTCGTGAACACCAGTTACCTGAATTCTGTTCAACGAATTTTCGTAGCAGTGGCATTGTAAGATTCGGTCTAATAAAGGCGATTCTAATGCTTAGAATAAATAAACGCGGAAGTAAAATTTAAGTATCGTGTAAATATCGATGTAAATAAACAAAATGAGACGTTTAATAAAGTTAGGTTTGCCTCGTGAAAACAGCGGATCCCTCTTGTTCGTGGAGGTAAAATTAGCGCCCCAGATAGTTAGTATATCTTCATTCCTGAAGCTCGCACACGTTCCGTGCTTCAGCTTGAGGGGGGGGTTGTGGTCAGATATACGATTTAGTATTAGGGTATATTTGTGAATCGGTCATAAACCCAGTTTAGGGTTCTGAATCGATTACGCACATGCGCTAGTTGACCGGATAATGTTCAATAAATAGCTAACGACTCACCTCTGATAAGGGGAGTACGTTGAGATATATTTGTTGACGCGTATTTACCACAAAACTCTCAACTGTACACTCATGACAGACACGGATGTTGCATCCTCCGCCGACTTCCGACCGATAACCTTGACGCAGAGTGTTAGTCGCAATTTTGAGAAGTGCTTCCTACAAATTATCTCCGCTCAATCATCACATATGCCACCCAGGCTAGATTCAAATCACGCTACTCCTGTCATACTCATGCCCCTGCCGCGATGGACTCAGGTTCACAATTCAAGGATTTCTGGAATGATACGTGTCTTGACATCACTAAAGTATACGATAAAGTGGTCCTTCCACGCATGTGGATGCTGTTGCGCCACGCTGGAATGCCAAAAACTGGATTAGTTGACTTCATGCATTTTTCGAGAATGTCCTCACACGGATGACGTATCGTGAGAAACTTTCCTCTTTATTCCATAGAACGAATGGCATACTTCAAGGTTCGATTGTCGGTAGACTCCCTGGCTATTACGCCTGCGCAATTTCGGCCGAAACTATTTCATTCCTACCTCGTTGTAGATGACACGCGCATACAGGCTCCTCAATCTGTTCACCTACAACCCTTGATGAATGGGGTCCCAATCCGGTCTAGAACAATAAATTCTCAAGCCCCGAAAGAGGTCATCGAGGATGCTGCATGCGGTACTGTCTCTCCATACCAAAGGACATCTCATCACGCCAACGCTAGTAGCCCCCCCCCCCCCCCCCCAAACTGCGAACTCTCTGACATTTATTCACAGACTTTCAAACACTTAGGATTTCGACTGTCCCAGGGTATACCGGGTATTGACTTGTAAAACCCATGAACCACCATGTGGCGGCACAACTTTAGGCTATAGTTTCTTTCCGGGTGTCTGGGTTTCATGGATGCAGCTGACGCCATCCGCGAATTTGGTTGGCAATATTCAAGACATTCATTCTTTCAACTGCCACCTATGGTCTGAACATCATTGCATGTTGTTGGAGCGGTACAACTCAACACTAAACCAAGTAGCAGCCATCATATCAGGCACTGCATTTCCAAAACTGCCATACCGGCACATACAGCTCCGTCCCTTCTGTAGTTTACTTCCAGCACGCCAATTTTTGGAATACCTTGGTGGCTGCCTGGGACCACATCTTGGCTCGATTAATAGCACAAACCTACTCGCTTTATTTATGAGACCCGCTTGGATATGTAACAGATCTCCGGTCAAATTCCCGTTCAATATTTACGCTTATCTAGAATCGAGGGGCGGATATACACCTTAACACAAAGAACTCCGTAAGCTCCGCGAGGACATCCGACGTATTACTACGCGATGCACTATGGAGATAGCAGGGAAGGATAGCCGCCAATAAAACTATAAGGGGAGAACTTCTCATCTCGGATCGTGACAAGCCCATTGCCGTGGACACACCCCAATTCGCCATTGTGCCATGATAGCAACCAACACGTTCCTGTTCAAATGGCTTGACTATAGTACTGGTGGATGACTCTATCCAGTGGGTCTCGGAGAAACGACTTCTACTTCCAGCCACTTTGTTTGTATCACGAAGTAATAAGTCGGTGGGCCCTGACCTACCACTAATTGAACCGAACTTACTACAGTGGCTACAAAATGGACAAGGCTACCACGGCATATGGATTCTTCGCGAACATCTCAGGAGCTCCCTTCTGCACAGCGGACACCAATTTACCCTCATTCGGTACTCCCCATACCCCGTCTCATTACTCTGCTGAAGTACTACTCCCAGATTTCGGTACAGACCAAATCTTCGAGACTTCTGGTACCGCATATGATACTTCACGTTATGGCTAACCAGGATATTCCAAATACATCAGTTGTGGGGTGTGATAACGGGTAGCCTCCAATTTTGCTTCAAAACTGAATTGCGGATGACAACCTCACCTTTTTTGGTATCATTTTCAAAAAACCTCAGACTGTCTCACTCTAGATTACCACTACGAGTGTGGGCCGGCTTTATTCTACACAATGGTATACGAGTTTTGATTCCCACCCAATGGTGGAAGTGTACTGTAGCCCCGAGATTCTCGCAGCAGTTCGACAATCTTAACTTCCTTCGATCTTCCCATAACCTCTCCAATGAATACGAAGCCGGATGATGCATGTAGACTTAATAATGTAG
>NW_014039364.1:5126-10946 GCF_001186125.1 Sphaeroforma arctica JP610 | reverse complement strand
ATCGAAGTTTTACAATAATTTGACGCAAATTGAAATAAATAATATAATCCATATGCTAAAATATAAATAACGGTGCACTACCTTTATAACGTAGATACCTCGGGATGATCCCTATGGGGCGGGAGACGCTAAAAGAGTGGCAGTTAATACTGGTTGGAGTTTTGTTATCTCGTGTTCTGCCGATGATTTAGAGTTTTAGGGGGATGGGACGGACTATCTACGACATGTGATTAAGATATCTCGTTGGTTGGGCCTGCCCCACTTCTGAAAATATACTTGCCACTACCTTCGCCTATGTGCTAGTGCAGAATGACCCTCTATGCTGTAATTTGCATCCTAGTCTCGTGCCGGACCCCGGAGCTGCTATGACTCGAAATATACTATGGAAGTTTAGAAACTACAGAGGTGTCCTAGTTTGTCTAATCGTTAGGCCCCTGTGGATCTCTTATAGCAGTACTGTACACCAGGGGTGGATATATTTGCTATCGTGGTGATATCTCATCCCACTGTGCCGATCTGAATCAATCCCTTTTTTTTAAAATAGTACCCGAGGTATTTCCACGATATTTTGGGTCATAAGGTCCATGGCAGATGAAGCGTGTCACTAAATCTGCCAACAATAAAAGACCTCATCCAGGGATACCATGAGAAAGGTCTTAATGCTAAGGAGGCAACGTTAGAAACCCCAAGTAAAGGTCATACAAAAACTCTGAACGAATGCTAATGTCTGACAGTGGTAAAAAGGCTGATGGTTACCTTTTTAGCAAATTTTATCTGACACCCTGAAGTTTTTGCTATCAAGACGTTATGGAATCACACCCACCTTATGATCAGGGTGTTAGATAAAGATGGCATCACACTACCCATTAGTGATAACTCCAGTTCTGAAACCAAACATCTTTAAGATTACATGGAGTGATGCAGGATTGTTCAAATCTCTGTGATTGGTTGAATATACCCACCTCTCCGCCACAACATATATCAGAGGTCTTATGTGATCTCCAGAGAGTATAAACTGTGTCCGAATATGCCGCCCCCTCTATGAGATCATCCAATCGTCACTACAATGTGGTCACCAGTCAGAGTTACAAAAGTTATAACCAATTAGAGAATTAAAATACCCCAATCCAAAGGGGAATAGCCGTGAGAGTGTGATAAACCGTTAAAATGTCACCACAATCAACTATCCCCCACATCCGTAGCTTCGGTGGTAAACGAGATACTATTCTCATACATATATGATTGAGTCGCAGACAGTGAGGTGTCAACTTTCTATGTTGAGTGTCTATTATTTCTCTACCCAATGCTGAGCATCTCTGGATGAATTAATTATTTTCGGAAGAAATCAGTGTAAGTGATGCAAAGTATTACGAGCTTTTACTCAGTATTATACACGGGTACTTGAGCAATGTATACACACTCAGCATAGCCCAGTATTGAACCCTGGATCACGTGACATCGTCTACTTTAATTTGAGGTACGCTTCTATGGACATAGGAGACTTCTAAACGTACTAACGATCGCTACCCAGGCTATCGGTCCAGATATACTTACAGTTATCGCCGAAGTTAATAGCTATAATACATTAGGCAAGTACATTGCACTCTAAAGCAATGCCTATGCTCGATTGGCACCTAGGAACTTAGTTCAATTTGAGAGTCAGGTTGTAGATGGATTCCTGCGTCAGGTTGATAACACATGACGTACTGGGCTATTGTATAATCGAAAGTCCCCGCAACTTAGATCGCCTCAGATAGACCCCATCGGCCGTGCACTTTACGAAATGGATCAGAAAAACTGAATGAATCAATCTGTCACTCAAATATATTAAGAAGATTCACCTGTATGTGGAATGGAATACTGAATCATTACTCGGTTGTCTAAAATAGGCCCAGCTCAGCTACTTCTTATAATAAGGATTGTACAGTAATTAATTATATGAATACGAACTCATGAAGACGGGGCTTTAAAACGTATGGAGTAGTCTTTCCGTGGTGAGCGCGGGTGGCCGGTAGAAGTAGGGGTTCAAGATACGTTTCAGCAAAGTTACCGTGCATGAGGATCTACCTTACGACTTATACACTCCCCATCGATATCGGGACAAAATAAGTCTTCCAGGGAGCATGTAGCATCTGTAAATTTCGAGAAAGATTAGAAATCCACCATCTCAGACCACTTAACGGCTTGGATTACACTTTTAGAACGATAGAACAACCTTAGTAGGATGCAATTTAATCTCGTTAGAGATACCTTAGTTATATAGCACATCGTGTGACTAGTTTACTGCCCCCGTATCCGCTACCGACTAAGGTATATTTCAATATTAATTATTGGCCTATATCCTTCCGCTGTAAAATATAGATAGCTATACCTCAGAGGAGAAAGAGCCAATACCCACCTCGCACCAACCCCGTGGATATGAGGCGGGAGCTAAGCTAAATTTACCACTCTCTGAGACAGTTGGCTAGCTACAAGATAGGCAGAAGTCCCTTGTTAACAAATAACCTTATTTTCAGAGGATTGTCTACTAATAGATGATATTTTGTGATTGAAGGGTGTAATGATCTCCGCTCCGCGGGGATATCCCTTCGGGATACTTGGAGAGAGTATGAATTCGGTGGTGGACCCCTCATCCCTGATGGCGTGTCCTCTTGACTTATATATGTTCTAGAAGGTGTCCCTCGTCATAAGGGCGGAGTGTCCCTGTAAACTTGGGGATTTAATCACACTCAAGGAATTTTCTATTACATAGAAGTAGCCACACTACTGACTAAATTACCTCTCTGGTATGAAATACAGATATTCAACACAAATTAAAAGACTGGTCTCCCTAAACCAATCATCCTCTATTTTTATTTTCCGATATATATTCAATTGGGACTGTCATCGAGGGAATGTCAGTTATGTATCCCATTACTACCCAGAGAATACCTTCCAATTATAACGCCGAATATTATTATTATAAGCACGTATGACATTTTACTGTCGTAATAAATGCAAGAAGAATCTTGAAAATCCATAAGTAGATATATGAAAGATCCAGTAAGAAGAAAAAGGGGGTGTCATCCTCCGTCCCCCGGGGTAGGGGACTCAGAGTGACCAGCCTGTAAGATCCATCGTATCTAGAGTTGTAGAGGGGTGGCTAGAGTGTGTGCCTTGCAAGCACAGGGTCGCCGGGAACGACCATGGATACTTAGCTAAATGGCTAGAGAATAACTCTCGTACACGAATAAGTTATCTATTTTTATATACAACTAACAATTTTCTCTTGGACTTGAACCTAGATAGAGTCAGTTGTGAATTAAGACTCTTGTAGCAGTGTGGTTGTAACACAGTATAGCCAAACTACAAGTGCAATCATCATTCCTTATCTATTCTGTCTTCCTCGTTGATATGGATGCGTGTATTTTTCAGTATTGGTCTCGCTAGAAGTAATATTCTCTAGAGGTCTGCCGTTGATAGTACGGTGTTAATAAATAGTGGCATTTCGCGGAACACCTCAACTGATATCCCAGATTGTTTAGTGTTCAAATACCAGACACTAATCCTTCACGTATGGGTTTATTAAACCACTCTACTGTCGTGGCAGACTGATTATCACGTATTATATATACATTTAAGTACTGTAGTTTAACAATAGCATTTTATTTACTGATACTTTTCTATCGTCGTCTATGGGTTCGCATAGTGGCACTAATAGGGTATGACCTGTATACCTAAGTATAAAAATACTTGAATATGTGTTTGTGTTTGAAGGAGTGCCCATCTTATCCGACAAAGAGATCCAATGGGATGTCGGCTGGACGCGTGTGTGTCGTAGTAAGTTTATAGTGTGTTTTCCGTGTGCATGTCTGTATTGAGTAGGAATCATGTATATTGTTTGTCTATAAATATGTATATAAGTGTATGTCAGGGATGGCCAAAGTCGCATGACAAGCAAGCCTTTCACACAGTTCATGAGCCGGCATAACCCCCTAAAGTGCCGTCACATTTTCGTGGACTTCAGCCGCCCGAGCTATTCTGTGGGTGTTGATTGAGTCACGTCTGAAAAAAAAGTAGATTTCAGTATACTACACACTTTCATCCGCGGTACACTCCGAGTACTGAGTTGCCTTGTAACCGACCTCAGGGTTAAGCTTGCACCCTTCGTAATTGTAAGTAACGGTTATATCCAGCCCATAAGATCCTGAGATGGCGTTCACCTGGTTGCCACCACCCGTGACCGGACCATACGCACTGGTCTCGACTGTGAATGCCTGATATTCCTTGTTGTCGCTGTTTGCCAAGGTACTGTCGAGGTCGGTGTTGAAGGTAGACTTAAGGGATCGGTCGCTATATGGAAAGTGTACCTTCACAGTGGTAGTGGCGCCTATGCTCACATCCTTGGTCTGATCCCCAAACAAGGACTTGATAAGTGACTTGCCCGTCACCTGTGACTTTATATCGATCGTGGCATCCCGGAACTCAGCTGTGTACACAACCTTCCGGTTCTCCTCGTTTTCGATCTCAATCAGTTCCTCCAGACTGAACACAGAAGTGGTATCCACCTCGCGCAGCTTGTACTTCAACGCGTTCTTGTTGGCTGGGAAACCAGTAGGGAAGTAACTGTCCGCATCGATGGGAGGGCGGTAGAACTTTGCTACATCGAGCTCTTGGTATGGAACACCGACGCTTGAAATCGACCTTGTCCAGTTGTCCTGTGAATAAGTTAAATCAAAACAAACATGGATGATGGGAATGAAAAAAATTGAGATTGACTGCGGATAGAAGTGTTCCCACACGTCGAGTTGAAGGCTCGCTACCTACACACACCCGTGCCAAAGGCCAGTAGCAAAGTCGCGTAAAGCACGGTAGGTTTGCATAGCTGTGCTCAATATTAAAATGACTACATAATTAAACACACAAAGAGCTTGAATATATAGATATATACATGTATCTATATGATATAGGTGTATATAAATATATATTATGTAGGTGTATATGCATCTATATCCTGTAGGTGTGCATGAATTTATATCATGTAGGTGTGTATGCATCTATATCATATAGGTGTGCATGCATTTATATCATGTTGGTGTAGTACATGACAGCAAGGTAGAAATAAGACACCCTCGGTCCCACAACAGGGTGAACGGTAGTTCCATGGCCCGAGAGCTATAGTCACTGATAAAAGTCTAACCAAATACAAACATGTACACTGTATATTCTAAGATAGAGTTGAACCATCGATCATACGAGTACTCTTGATAGTGACCTGCTACCCATGTGCGCCAGCAGGAAAGTGCGATACAATAAGTACAAATAATCGGACCTTAAGCTCCACAAGCAAATGCCGGTTTTATGGTTTTAGTAAACCCTTTTACTTTGCAGGGACTACTACGGGTGACTAAACTCGAAGCCGTACCTTTTGAATCCCTGATTCTTGAAGTCTATTTCTCTATTTAAAGAGAAAATAATCAATAAAAAAAAAAGCTTGATTGACACGACATACCATCACACTTGCAGGGGTTGCTGTTGCTGCCGGTGCACTGATCCTCCGGTAATTCGACCCATTGCCCACTAGTGCATAGAACACCGCTGTCCTCGCACTTGCACGACAATTCGTCGCCCTTATTACCCCCTTCGCTGGCAATGCCTGGTTCCTGAGTCTTGTTGTAGAATCCATACTGAGTACCAGACCCGCAAAGTACGTTGCTTTGTATGTCTATATACTCCTCTACACATGGGTCTGTAGAAGGATGGGTTGATATTCATTTTTTAAATGGTACACGTTTAAAGGATAAAGTATCTAAGTTTGAACACATATATACAAATACATAT
>NW_014039364.1:4445-5106 GCF_001186125.1 Sphaeroforma arctica JP610 | reverse complement strand
TATACTACTATATATATATATATATATATATATATATATACTATATACTATATATATATACTACTATATATATATATATACATATATAGAAAAGCATAAACAAGCACAGAGAAATACAATTCTACACACCGCATGCTCCTCTTTCCAGGCATTCCGAAATATTTGCCGTATCATCTTGATCCTCATAAATGTCACCATTGTTGTTGACAAGTACAAACTTCTCTTTCTGTACACAGGCATTCCCATTCCATTGGCATCTGGATCTGTTGCCGCTGATGATCACATCCTCCCATTTGCCGGTGCAAGGTTCACACTTACAGGGTTCCTGAGTAACGCTTGCATCTGGGCAGCCTCCCAGGTTTCCCGTAGGTTGCTCCTGTTTGTCGATAGTCACAGTAACGGTCCTGAATCCGTCGTCCGGGTCATCGACGGTACACTCACAGGACGACGTGACGGTAGTTGTCTCACAGACTCCGGCAGTTGCGCGTCTAAAACAACGAAAAGAAAGTGAGTGGTCAGGCTGTGATCGCTGGTTACATTGAAAGTGAGTCATTTTTTTGGCAATCAGCATATGGCTGAGTCTCACATGTAAATACTCATTGACCTTGGAACACGCCCACACACACATATGTATAAATATGAATATACAACAATATATAAC
>NW_014039364.1:0-2979 GCF_001186125.1 Sphaeroforma arctica JP610 | reverse complement strand
TATATATATAACTATATATATACATATATATATATCCTTGCCTCGTACAAGGGCACTTACTTGCAGTTGTTGGTACAATACTCCTGGTTTTCAGTGATTTCACCACTCTGTGAGTATGGCGGGTCACACTCCTCGTTACGAATGTCGTCGAATTCGTAGTCACCACATCTGGAATCGACGACTTTGCAGTCTTCGCACACCACGGTGTCGCTTATTATCTGTCGGGATCGGTTCAATCGGTGAAGTACATGAATTGGTTTTAGGTATTAAGGTATTAAGGTTTTAAGGTTTTGGCCTGAAACATTTTTTTTCCGAGATTGGTTACACGAGTGCAGTACATGATTTGTTTAAGGTTTTAGGGTCTTAGGGGGTTTGGGGTTCTCTTTAAACACATCTTCCGAGATCGGGTTAGGATTTAGGGTACATCGAGCAGTACATGACTCTGACACAATTTTTCTTTCCTTGTACGTGTATAACCAATTCTGTATTGATGTTGTTTGGTTCTTCCCGTTCGTATATATTTACTGGGAGAGGGGGGGAGGAGAGGGTGCCTTCTCCGTTACAGTGTTCTGTGCACTTACCGAATCTTTGCCGAGATCGCAGGACTCGCCGTTGCCGTAGTCGACTATTCCGTTGCCACATGCACAGACGCAGTCTCCATCGTTGGTTACGACGGCTTGTTCGTTGTCGCTGGGAACGAAGACACAAACAACATTAGAAATTATCAGACAGAATTATCAGGTATACGAGGACATCATGGATATATCAATCATACTAGAGACAATAGACAGATGACTTCTTTTTAAAACTACATGGCATGAGTAATTAGTGAATACAAAACGTTCGTTGAACGAGAGCGGTACAACTGTAGGTAGCGATCAGTTCGGTCGCAGCAAATAGCAATATACATTTCAGAAATCATGAACGACAAAACGTTAAGTACATAAATCGTTTGTCAGCCTATACGTACAAATCCATATATGCATGTCCCGTATACGCAATTTGAAACATACAAATACACATAAGATAAATCGACATAAAAAACAAACATATATCCTCATAACCGGTACGGCACATACTCAAAAGCAATAATGTTGCCGTTGGCATCTTTACAATCCTCTCCGCGTTCGCTCTTGACTGTAGTTCGCGTGTAGGTAGTCGTGTACTGATTCACTTGGCAGTTACACACTCTGTTTTGAGTGTCCTGCATTGGCCGAGAGGAGCATGTGTTTGTCATGTAGCAGTGATTAAAGGTGTTATGTCAGTCTATACTATTTGGCTTGTATGGTATCTCCGTATGAACACATAAGAAAGTTCACGGAGAAAAAAGTATTGTTTGTTTCTGTTTCCCGAAGACTGTGCTTCATATAGGCTTGCCAAGTACTAAATCGACAGTCTAAAGCGTACCGAACTGATGTACACAGCTTTCAATGGGTCATAAGTATCAGATGTCTAAAATTACCATCACGGCAAGCCATAGTCTACACAGAGCTAGCATCTGTTCTCGTACGAGCAGTGACAGACAATGTTTCATCAAGTGAAGACGCAGCTCACGCTCTCAGGCGTGAAACTCGGCAGCTATTAATGAGTAGACGGACTATATATCTGCACCGTAAGTGTACTAGGGTTCATGGTTTAGGACTTTTTTTTATTGTCCACTGTCGACCAGAGCGATATTTTGTCCCGCAGACCTTGCACATGACATATGCATATATATATATATATATATATGCATACTTACATATGTACATATATACATATACATATATATATATGTATACGTATACAATTATACATATTTATATAAATTTATATAATATACTCCATTATTCAAACATGAAACGTATACCTACACTACAATCAATAATCGGCTGTAGTTTGCAATCATCGTCACAGTACGAGTCGTCGTTCTTGTTGTCTGGTAGTATATCACCTGAGCCATCGCCCTTCTCCTCGCACTGCTCGTTGTCGGTTTTTATGTTATCTCCGCACACGGTGTGTTCTACTGTGCAGGGAGTGCCAGACTCTCCATTCTGTACGCATCGGTTGGTATCCGGGTCTATTGTGGTGTCTGTATTGAATGATACAACAGGTTGTTTTAGGAGTTTAGGGTGTTAATGGTTAAGGGTTTTCGGTATTAGGGTTCAGGGTTGAGCTAAAATAGGCTATGGTGGGAGTGCTGGTGAATAGTCGACCTAGTTGGCAAGAGCTCATTGTTTTTAAGCATATAAATAATTCTAGGGTTACAGGGTTTACGATGTAGATAAGTCGTGAGCCCAGCTTGTTTTGGGAGTGATTTGGACTTGACCAGACCAGCATCGCTTTGTACAGTGTCCAGTACTGTACCAAGTGCCACGTGCGTCCAAGGAAGTCTCAAAAGAATGTGACAGTGTAAATACACACTATGGAGACATACCTGACATGCACAGGAAGCACAAAATACCGCCAAATACATAGAGCGAAGGGACGAGACACTCCAACACACACAACATGATATCGAAAGTGTACAGAAGAAACTACAGACTGGCATGGACCACAGGAAGTGATGTTAAGCGCATTTACCTTTGAAGGTATTAACTCCGGAGTCATAATCACACTCTTCATCATCGTACACCACGCCATCGCCACATTGGTTCTGGACCAGTTTGCAGTTGTTACGGCAGTAGAAGGTCTCGTTTGTCCCGAGGTTGGAGTCGCACTCCTCACCCAATTCCGGACTCAGAATATTGTCCCCACATTCTAGGACAGACCAAGTGCCCACGGACGGACTGTCGGAGGTGCAGTCTTCTTCCTGTTGACATCGACATACGGGATATGAGTCTGGCTTAGAAATTGTGCATTTAGGAGCCCAAAATTAATTTAAACCGGTATAAATCCTGACTTTGTGTGTTGCCTCTACAATTGAAAAAGGCTTAGTGGCTTCAAATTATGCTTTTCAGGCACGAATTCAAACGTAATCAATTGTAAGTAGCTATATAT
>NW_014039365.1:13485-20017 GCF_001186125.1 Sphaeroforma arctica JP610 | reverse complement strand
CCTACGACTTACCTCAATGACCGTGTCTGAGGCTTTCAGCTGTAGTCTGCGTGTGATCACCTGCACGAGTTCTCTGTACAGCGCACACACCTGCGTGTGCGTATGATGGTCGTATTCCATGAGATCGGCCCACACACCAACCATCTCTGGCTGCACAGACGGGCGTTGTGCGTGCGTGTGTGTGTGTATGGGTGCGTGCGTGGGTGTGAGTGACAGAGGTTGCATCACTACTCTGCCCTGTCCCCCCGGTCGTGTGCGTTTGTGTGTGTGTGTGGTGTGTGTGTGTGGTGCGTGTGCGTGTGGACTCGTTCGTGGGCCAGAGCCTTCGCCGTCGCCGCTCGTGTCTCCATTAGCAACCGTTGCTACGCGTGCTATGTCCGTAGCAACCGTTGTCATGTGCACGCCTGGCTTTTTGTTAGCAGAGAAAACCTTTGTCAGCAGACGCGGGCGTGTCTGTGTGAACTCGGCGATGCACTGCAGCACTGTGGTGTCCACAAACAAATGGGACATAATACCTGCAGCAGCCACACGCACCAGCACCTGAAGATATCTGGACAGGACAGGGCAGGAGGAAAACAGGGCATGAAAATGGGTGCGATGAAACAGGACAAGATAATAGGACAGACACATAACTATATCTATCTACAGCATATACCTACACTACGAGAACATACACTCCACTAAACAACATACACAACCAACATACGGTCCACTAAACAACAAACACAACCAACATACACTCCACTAATCAACATACACCCATCTCGTACACAACCAACGTGGGTATAAACTCCTCACACAAAAGACCACCACATACTCAAACACAACGGCAGGACTCGTCTCGGATAGCAAAGCCTTGCTGAGTGCATGCACCAGATGTCTACCCAGAGTCAGCTGACCTATGCCTCTGCCCATGGACCCATGGGCACCTCCCTTGACACTGTGGAGCACGACACCCGTCAGTGCAGAGTGCAGCCAACCCACCACACACCGGTGATACGCCTCACGCGACAGGGGATACGATAGAGGAGCACGCTCTGGGAGGAAGGTGTTGGGTGAGGGTTTATGTTGTTTTATATTACAGACATATATATATATATATATACACGAGTGTACACACACTCACATAAGTGAGTGTGGACATAGTTTTACTACTATAACTACTACAACTACTATAATTACTGTAACAACTATTACCCCTGTAACGTAGCATGTACGCATCATGATGTACACAGACACTCACTACAGGCCAAACCTGCACCTGTCCTGCACCTATCTGCACATTACAGGACTGAACAACTCCCGCCAATAAAACCTAAACCCTAAAACCCTAAAGCACAAAAAACCCCCTAAACCTTAAACCCTATGCACGTACCTACAGACCCGTCCTCAGCTACATCGCTCAGCACCGCACACAGACACACATGACCTGCCCACCGCTGCCGCACAGAGGTGCCACTCATGGCATCCAGAAACAGCTGCAGCGTCAAGTCCTTCTCTGCATTGGATTCTGGTGTCGTAGGTTCTGTGTGTGGGGTGGAGAAGATACATAGGGTGAGTGTGAGAGAGATGATTAATGAGTGTATTGGTGTGTTAATGTTGTGTGGTTTATTAGTGTGTTGGTGTTGTGTGGTTTGTGAGTGTGTTGGTGATGTGTGCTTTATAAGTATGTTGGTGTGTTAGTGTTGTGTAAATTATGAGTGTGTTTGTGTTGTGCAAATTATGAGTGTGTTGGTGTTGTGTAAATTATGAGTGTATTGAAGTTGTGTAAATTATGAGTGTGTTGGTGTTGTGTGGTTTATGAGTGTGTTGGTGTTGTGTGGTTATTGAGTGTGTTTGTGTGTTGATGTTGTGTAAATTATGAGTGTGTTGGTGCTGTGTAAAATACGGTTGTGTAGGTGTTGATAATGAAAATCGAGCGGAATGGTAACTTCTGCGGACAGTTGTAAATTCACTCCTTATACCGATTGAACCGCCAACAGCAGAACACGCACACACACACACACACTCACATATGAATGCCCAAGAGCACACATACACACCCACGTACAATTCATCTAACAGGGTGCACATATACCTGCATTGCTTCGTGGGCGTATTCGCTCCTCCACAAACACGCGCAGTTTCTTCGCAATCAGATCAACCAGCGCGCACTCATCTTCCGCATTCGGCCCCTCCGGACGCGCACGCGCCGAATTCAGCGCGGACGTCCTCGCGACCGCAGTCACGCCCCTCCACGACCGACACAGCGTACGTGCTGCTACCAACATCACTTGGCCCAACACACGCGCAGGAAGCAACGGCACCATGTGCACATCACAACGCACCAACGGATGAAGCCACTCGGTCACATCAGCGCTACCATTATGCGGCCGGTGTAAGGCGTTGGATCTGTGGCGAATGAAGGTGTGAAGGATGTGAATGTCATGAACAGAAGTGAACGTATACGAAGAGAAAATGTACTAATCAAAGGGAGAGGCGAGGAGGAGGAAGAGGTACACAAGCTGTACAAGACTGAGCATATACACCATACAATGTTAAATATGTATTCAAATACACAATACTTTATGATGTAAATACATATACGCTATATGATTATATTATATATCTACATAGACACAGTACTATATCATATACATACATATACACGATACTATGCTATCTACATACATATGCACAATACAATATTACATACATACATATACACTCCACTATATTATATATACATCCATATACACAATACTACACTGCACACATACATACACACGATACTATATCATCCACCCATGCACGCACGGAGTCTACCCACCTGATGAGTTTCTGCACGGCCTGTGCGTCGTCCATAGTCTCAACCAGAAAGTTCGGTACTCGACACGCGCACAGCAGTTGGCCTAGTTTGGAGCTTGCGTCTTGCGTGCGCAACATCAGAAGAATACCGTCTGGCGGTGACGTCACACATTCCTTAGCCATCGCAATGACGTCATTGGCGGTCAGCGTGTTGATCTGATGTGCGATGGCGGTTTCGGTGGTATCCGGGTAATCTGATTGGTCGCTTGAGATATTGTTGTGATCTGATTGGACGCGGGCGCGTACTACGGCGGAGAGCAGAGCAGCTGCGGTCTGCTGCTGCTGCAACATAGCATCATACTGTGAAAGGCCATCGCCTGTCTGTTGCTGTGTGTGTGCTATAAATATAACCAATCACACACGTAAGCAATACATTAGTATGACGACACAGCACAGCCATCGCCTGTCTGTTGTTGTGTGTGTGCTATAAATAGAACCAATCACACACGTAAGCAATACATTAGTATGACGACACAGCACAACCATCGTCTTCTGAATGCGACAGACAAGGTGGGACAATCAGCGCATTTGGGCGACACGGCGTACGATGGAATGTGGTGGTATAAACCTTAAACCATAAAACCCTAAACCCTAAGATCCTAAACACTGAAGCCCTGTAAGACATGTCCAGCATTTGCCTTTCATTTGCTCCACATACTATGGCAGCTGCAGCCACACATGTGCGATCAGTTGATGCACACCCGAACACTCGCACAGTAAAACCCTAACCTCTAGCCAACACACACACGCACCACTTGAACCCTAAACACTTAAAACCTTAAACCCTAAAAACCCTAAACCCGAAAACCCAATAACTCTATACCAAATAAAACCAAATAACCCTACAACCCTCGGTCAACCACTCAGCCACTGCACCTACCCGGTGATGCATCGGCTGGTGCCTCGGCGTAGTACAGCACCAACGGATTGTACACAAAGCGCTGTGTGATGAGCATTTGCATGATATGGCGTGCGTCTGCGTGGTTGGTCCACAGATATGTCCCCAGAGTGGATGGGTTGGCACAAGCACACTGCACAGCCACCAGCAGTGCCTGGTAGTACAGCCCCGACGAGTGCAGCGACACACCCACCGTCAACGGCAACACCTGCGGCACACACCAGGGCACGTGCGAAGGTCATGTGTGTAGTGGAGGAAGGGAGTGAGGGAGTGAGTGAGTGAGTGAGTGAGCGAGTGAGCGCGCGTGTGTGTGTGAGAGATCTGGCGTGAGATGCTTACGTGTGTATAGTATAAAGCGCAGTCAGCAAGCAGAGTGTTGTTGGTGTGATCATTGCATACGCATCAAGGACAATGTCACACCTGCGCACAGCTGCGGAATTTCATATCACCACTTTGGGTTGTCCGTGTCTATTAGCAGGTCTAGTTGCTCTTAGGTTTGAAGAGTTTACAAACCTTAACCCTAACAACAAAAACGTCCACATGTCACTAATTAATAACTGCAGATTCTACCTACAACCCTAATGCCTCTCAGAGCACATGCCATCCGCAATCGACAAATCAGAAGTGCTAGTCACAGGTCAACCCATCTACCTACTAAACAACATTTCACAAGTACCACTCTGCCTGTAGCTATCATCTCCAAGGGACCTCGGCTAAGAAGTATATAGCACGCACTAAAACACAACATAAATTAACATGCACAGGCACTTTTAAACCCCTAAACCCTAACACAAAACAACACACCACAACAAAACACAACACATCATGAAATGCACAGGCACACCTTGGCAAAGGGAGTGGTCTTAGGGATGAACAATACAGCACATCACATCACATCACATCATGACATGCACAGGCACACCTTGGCATAGGGAGTGGTCTTATAAACAACACAGCACATCACAGCACATCACATCGTGACACGCACAGACACACCTTGGCATAGGGAGTGGTCTTACAAACAACGCAGCACATCACAACACATCACATCATGACATGCACAGGCACACCTTGGCATAGGGAGTGGTCTTATAACCAACACAACACATCACATCCTGACATGCACAGGCACACCTTCGCATAGGGCGTGGTCTTGACGGGTGCGGTGACTGTCAGTGTCGGGTGATTCTCGTGCTCTGATAGTTTAAACAAACCACTCGCGAGCACAGCCGACACTCCCGCAGAGATGGTCAGCGTCTCCACAGACAGCGACGTCATCCCCTGCAGCAGGCGAGTGGGTGTGTGGGTAAGTAGTGTTATGGTTATTGGTTGCTAGAGCATGGAATTGATACAACGATCAAGTGGACATTATAATAATACTGAATTAGTCTGTAGAATGTAGAATGATTTATAGTATACTGAATTGATCTGTATATTAGCTTATATTAATACTGCACTAGTCTATAGAATGGCTTATATTAATACTGAATAAGTCTGTAGAATGTAGAATGATTTATAGTATACTGAATTGATCTGTATATTAGCTTATATTAATACTGCACTAGTCTGTAGAATGGCTTATATTAATACTGAATTAGTCTGTACAATGGCTTATATTAATACTGAATTAGTCTGTAGAATGGCTTATATTAATACTGAATTAGTCTGTAGAGTGACTTATATTAATACTGAATTCGTCTGTAGAGTGGCTTATATTTATACTGAATTAGTCTGTAGAATGGCTTACATTACTACTGAATTAGTCTGTAGAGTGGCGTATAGTAGTACCTGATCCATGGAGACGCCGTCTGCGGCTGTGGGTGTGCGTGACAGTGCATTGTGTAATGCCAGAGCGCGTTGCACCGACACTTCCACCAGGTCCAAACATTGCTTGGAGGTCAGGCGCGTGTGCCCAGAATTCTGGGAGCAGGTGCATGAACAGAAATATACCGTGTTGTTAGTATATATGTAAGTGGTGGGTGAAGATTTGCTATTAATAATAGACATACAAATTGATACGGACAAAGGTGCTATGATGACTATACTCACTATATCTACTATAACTACTATAACTACTATAATTACTACAACGATTCAGGTTTTAGGGTTGTAGGGTTTTCAAACCCTGCAACTGAGTGCACACGTGGTCACCACTACAACTGAGTGCACACATGGTCACTACTACAACTGCGTGTGCACGTGGTCACCCCATCACCTCAGTTGGCTTTAGGCCCATTGTCAGTAGACTCAGCAACGCCTCCACATGCAACGGCACACGAGTGAAGAGTACTGTGAGATGAGTCATATCAATCGACAGCTCACTGGGCGCATCAGCGTTGACGTACGTGATGGGGTCTAGTTGGAACATCAACTTTTGCACCTGAACAGACGAGAAGAGACGAGAAGTGAACAGAAGAGAAGAGAAGTGAGAGAAGAAGAGGGTCAGGCAAAGACACCAGTGGCAGGAGGATGACATGTTAGGGTATGGGAGTGTTAGGATGTTATTTTAGATGTATGGGAGGGAGTGGTTTTACCAGAAGTATGTTGTACCGGCATGGAAACAGATAATATGGATTCAAACTCGGGGAGCATGTACTGTGTTAACGAAAACAAATTGATTATGCATATGTTGTGAACAGATATATACGCTATCAAGAATGGATAAAATATGGATAAAATATGGACAATACGCACACACACACACACACATATATATATATATATATATATATATATATATNTGTGTGTGTGTGTGTGTGTGTGTGTGTGTGTGTGTGTGTGTGTTGT
>NW_014039365.1:8776-13320 GCF_001186125.1 Sphaeroforma arctica JP610 | reverse complement strand
ACACACACACACACACACANATATATATATATATATATATATATATATATGTGTGTGTGTGTGTGTGTGTGTGTGTGTGTGTGTGTGCGTGTTTGTGTATCATTGAGATTGCGATTTAGTCGACACTAAACACTATTTTCTTTGTAACACGTACACAGCGTCCGCTACCACGCCGGAGTACCAAAACACAGATACCACACGGCAGTTACCCACAGCACAAACGCGTCTATTAATAGCACAAACGCATCTATTAATAGCTTAGACGCATCTATTAATAGCACTCGCGTGTCTAATTAAATTACGTGCAAGAGACCACTCACCAGCCCGTGGTAGTCGCCCGTATTGTTGACTGGCAGTAGCGCCAACGCATCACTGCCCAACCAGCGCAGCCCAATCAGCTGAGGGTACGGATGGTGTATGGTCAGTGGTGTGAGTAGTGGGTTGAGATGTGTTTGGTGGTGTGAGTAGTGACATAAGCAGCTGTATGTGACATCGCCTCAACACACCATGGGTGCTGTGCCTGTGTGACCGTAGTAGGATCACGTCATAAGGGTTTTAATAAGTAGGCATAGATAGTCACAGGAAATAGGCATAGATAGTCAGAGGTAGTCATAGGTAGGAATAGATAGGCTAGGTAGTCATAGATAGACATGGATAGTCACGTGTTCTCGACCAGTAGTCGCATACTTGCGTATTAGATCAATGATCAGGAATGATCTACTGCCCAATCCCTTCGCACTTTGTGCTGCAATGATACAATTGAGTGTATAACCCTTAACCCTAATGCTCTAAAACCTAGACCACAAACCCCTGACCAAAGAAACCTTGACCCGAAAACCCTGAATTAACCCATTTTACAGGAACTCAGACAGCTGTTAAAACATCCCATTATCTTGGACGAACTGGTCAGCACTTTTGAACTACAGCACCCATGCATTGCGTGGTAAGGACAGGGCAACACTACACACCTGCACATTCATGACGGTCTCGTGTAGGGCTCGCAAAGTGATATACACTCCACTTTGCGCTCCATCGCTCGCCCTGTCGTCGTCCAGTCCTAAATTCCCAGGTGCAGGTGCAGGTGCAACTGCCGCCCCAGGTACACTGCCGTCGGACCCGGCGCGTTTCCTCGCGGGGACAGTAGGACCATCTTTGCCCTCAGCACTCTTTATCATGGTCGTTTCTGTGTCTGTTCCTGTGGCTGTGGCTGTGGCCGTGGCCGTGGCTGTGTCTGTGGCTGTGGCTGTGGCTGTGGCTGTGGCTGTGGCTGTGGCTGTGGCTGTGGCTGTGGCTGTGGCTGTGGCTGTGGCTGTGGCTGCGGCTGTGTCTGTGGCTGTGGCTGTGTCTGTGGCTGTGGCTGTGGTTGTGGCTGTGGTCGTGTGTGCACTGACTCGCAAGTGACCGTATGTGTTGTTGTGGTTGTGCAGTTGTGTAAACTCGTCGTGGGTGTGTGCGGAAACCATGCATACCACAGCATACGTAGCCACGTCCAGAATGGCCACGCCATAACTGTGCACACAATAACAGTGAATAGTATCAGGAAAGTAAATAGTATAAGGAAAGTAAATAGTATAAGGAAAGTAAATAGTATAACTAAAGTAAATGGTGTAAGGACAGGATACACACAGCAGTCATTATAAGAATCAGTAGATGAGATGATAGTGTAAGAAAAAGGTACACACAGCAGTCATTGCAAGCATCAGTTGATGAGATGATAGTCATTCGAGGTATGAACCATGGCAGCAATAGGGATAACTGACAACGCGCGCATAGTCTCAAACAATGCACACGTCCATACAGATACGACCGACCGCCATATACGATTTTAGGGTTTTGGTGTAAAACCCTAAAACCCAATACCGCACACGGGCACACCTGCATGCAGTACATATCAACAGACATGCATGTGCGCATGATACGTTGTACTTCATCTGTACGCATATAGAATATACGAACAGTAACACTTATGTGTATGGTATTTCATTCGTCATATATATATATATATATACAAACAGTTTATTATACAAACAGTTTTTTATACAAACAGCGTATTATACAAACAGTTAAATATACAAACAGTTTATTATACGATCATTTTATTATACAAAGAGTTTATTGTACAAACAGTTTATTATACAAACAGTTTAATAAACAAACAGTTTATTATGTGTATGTTATCTCACGCTTACTTCATGCGTATCTGCGGATCCATGTAATACTTATATGTATGGTGTTTCATTTGTCAAATATATATATATTTACATATTCATATACAAACAGTTTGTTCTGTATATGTTGCCTCATTCTCATGCACACACTTACTTCATGCGTATCTGCGGATCCATTGCGGTTGTGGCTTTGGGTTTGGCGTACGTGAGGTGTTCAGCAAAGGTCACCGCATCGAACTCATGCGACAGATGCAACACAATTAACCGTTTCAACACCCTATGCGAAAGGAAACGGTGTCATTTGGGCTGAAAACGTTAGCACGCACCCAGCACACAGTGCTATGGTCATTAAGTCACCTTAAACCCCATAGTAGACGTTTCACGCGGCCCCCATGCTCGTCTAATTGATGTTTAGGGTTTAATTAAGTCACATTAAAAACCATAGAAAACATTGTGCACAGTTATTTTTGTCTGTATGATGTTCAGGGTTTAATTAAGTCACCTTAAAACTTTTCTTCGCAGTCATGCTTGTGTGTATGATGTTCAGGGGTTAAAATCACCGTATACGCAATAAATAACAGAGGACGCGCGCGCAATCAATCGCAACACACTATTAACCCAAAACCCTATATCCAAAAAACCCTTGATGACGTAGTGGTACATCGCCCAATGCAACGTGATGTAACCAACCAAAACCCAAAACCCTACACACACTCATGCACACGCAACTACACACAGCAACACACTAACCTGTACATACAAACGGATGTCCGTGCACACGCAACCACACACAGTCACACACCAACGTGTACATACCAACGGATGTCTGTGCACACGCAATAACACACAGCCACACACCAACGTGTACATACCAACGGGTGTCTGTGCACACGCAACCACACACAGCCACACACCAACGTGTACATACCAACGGATATCTGTGCACACGCAACCACACACAGACACACACCAACGTGTACATACCAACGGATGTCTGTACAGGCCATTGGGCTCTCCATCAACATTCTCTGCACTTGCGCCGCAAACACAGCCACCGACCCCTGCGATGCATTGGGGAGTGAGAGGGTATCCTCTTATGTGGTTGCATGTGTGTAATATGACATATGTATTTATACATGGGTATGCATAGAAGTGACAGCTTATTCGTTTAAACGGTATTTGTGTAATATGCCATATACGTATACAAGTATGCATAATGCCTAACATATACAAGTATGCACAAGTATTAATTTCGACAGGGACAAAGAGGTCCTCACTCTGTACAATATCAAACATCACTTAAGCCGCGAGGTGTGCGTGTGGAGCTAAACCCCAAACCCTAAAATACCCAAAACTCAATCTAACCCTATAACCCTATAACCCTCCCGTTTCAGCAGTCAGTGGCCAAATAGTGGCACAACAGTATTACTAGCAACGCACAACAATTGCCGCACACAACAAGCAACGCACGAGCACACATCAGCACCACACTTTGCCACAGCAATACCCAACCACACAGGTGATACAAAGGTGTGTGTCTAAAACCCTACAACCCTACAAGCCTGAAACCGCACAACTATTAAACTCTATAGCGGTTTCTGCCTACCTTGACCTTGGTCACCACACTCGCCAGCAACGCCAGATCCAGTACAGCGTAGTTGCCGGGAGAGACCACCGTCCCCTCGGCAGACGGCATCTCACCCGTGTACCGTGCCTTGCGGAAACAGTGGGGCATGATCAGCTCAGCCCCTTTCACCTCCTCTGAGATGCACGTGGTGACCCCGGCCGTGGCTTTTAGGGCCGGGAGCAGGACATTGTCCGTAAACCATCGCATGTGATTGGCTGCCAGTGCAGGGCTGCCCTTGAGTGCTATTAATAGATTGACTATCTCCGTGTTCTCGTGCGACGCACCCCACAGTGGCGCGTCGCCGTGTGGCAGGCGTGCATGGGGGCGGGTGCAGGTGTAAATCAAGTGGTAGGTAAACGACGGGCACAGTTGCTCTTTGGTGAAGCGAAGTGTGGACGCGTTCTTGAAAAGCGCTCCCATGCTAGACGCAGCCAGCACCCGCAGAGGCCCATAGCACTGTGGGTAGATGGGGGTGGAGAAGTGAGAACTATGCGACGATGGGGGGGGGGGTGTAAGACAACTATGCCTAGGTCAACTTGTGGAGAAGTGAGAACTAAGCGACGATGGGGGGTGGATAAAACAACTATGCGTAGGTGAACTATGCGACGATGGGAAGGGGGATAAGACAACTATGCGTAGGTCAACTGGTGGAGAAGTGAGAACTATGCGACGATTGGGGGTGGATAAGACAACTATGCGTAGGTGAACTATGCGACGATGGGGGGGGGGGTATATGACATGGAGAAGTG
>NW_014039365.1:4850-8253 GCF_001186125.1 Sphaeroforma arctica JP610 | reverse complement strand
TGGTTGGTGTGGTGTGTATCATTCACATGATGCGTCATAGAGTGCCTATTGCGTGCATTGTGGTTGGTGTGGTGTGAATCATTCACATGATGCGTCATAGAGTGCCTATTGCGTGTACTGTGGTTGGTGTGGTGTGTATCATTCACATGATGCGTCATAGAGTGCCTATTGCGTGCACTGTGGTTGGTGTGGTGCATCATTCACATGATGCGTCATAGTGTCCACACTGCATTCGCACAGCGTATGGTGTGGCGTGGCAGTGGCACACGTGTGTGGATGCCATACCAACTGTCTCACGCCTTGCCCCATGATCGTACAGTGTGTAGTGTGTGTGTGTGTGTGTGTGTGTGTGTTTGTGCGTGTTCATGTGTGCGTTAACGCTTACCTGCAGTGTAGCGAGTGTCCTGAGTGCACTCATGGTGCGTGTGTTGGCTGGTCGTTCTGCGCTGACAGTTGTTGCGATGGCTTTGCGCACCTGTGCATCGGCGTATGCTTCAATCTGTCCCTTTGCTTTGTCTGACAGGTACCGAACTCTCACAGACACACCGCTCTGTGACTGGCTGTTATTAGGAGAACACAGTGGGACGACGTTTGAGAATGCAGGCAATGCGAATAGTAGGGATTTTTGATTGGCTGATATTTAAAAAACACAGTCATCAGTTTTCCTCTCTCATGATCGCATATATATACATACACCGCGACATATCCTACTACCTCCCTGAAAAAAACCCACTATCTCCCTCAGCAATCCCCATATACCTGGAAGTGAGCGTCTGCATGCCATCTACGTCGTCAATAGCGTGCACTGCTGCTGTTGGGTCAGCTGCCATAACTGTGCCTATGGACAATGGCGGTTTAGCTTCCGTTTTGATTTTTCTCGATTGCGTTTCAGTACTTTCGTTGTCCGCGTTTGAAGTCTGTGCGGCAGCTGCTTGCAGCACATGATGTGGTGAATGAGACAGATGATCAGATGATTGGCATTGTGAACACCTATAACAATGCTGCAAATGCATGGTCACTTGCAGTATATATATATATATATATATATATATTCTAGCGCATACATACATGTGCGAACTTAATAGGTTGATCAGACATATTTTTTACTGATAAAACAAGAACATAAACATGTAAATATATACATATCTCCACTTCTCTATGCACATACATGAACAATCGAATATATCCATAGAAAAATTGCCCATCAATGATGTGAGTAGCTACCTACCTTGTACCGTGGGCGAGAACTGAGCCAGCAAGTTTTCCACAAACCGTCTGCGGAGGAGCAAATGTAAACGTTTTAGGTTTTAAAAACTCTAAAAACGAGCGCAAATGAGTCATAAAACAATACAACAGTCCCAATATGCTGGGTTATGCCTTTACCGAGCATGCAGCAGTTGGGGTGTGTCTACTTAAAGGTCTGTCGCGACTTAAAGCTGTGCCGTTGCCACAACACTGATAGCGATCGCCAACGCACATCGCAAATAGGTCCAAGGCGTCTTCGAAATACTGCACAACAATCTGTGGTCAGAAGCCACACCCTTTAAACCTTAAAAACCCAACAATGAACGAAACACTCGCACGTCTTCACAGATAAATTGGCTGCAGTTGCTTACTTGTTCATGTCGTGGTCCACCCATACGCGATCGCCAATAGAGTCGTCGATATAGACTTTCATGAAGGCCACGGGCCAATCGCCAGCCACAGAATCGTGTGCGTACATCAGCAGATTGCACGCCAACGCACGCACGGTCACATCGGTCTTACTGATAGCACCCCTCTGCATAGACTGGGCAGACGGCTGTGACTGAGAGAACACGGACAGGCAATATACACAATGTCAAGACCAACAGTATATAAACACAGAGATCAATGTTAGTATAAAACGATACGTACAGGCAATATACACAATGTTAATACCAACAGTATAAAAACACAGCGATCAATGTTAGTATAAAAAGACACGTACAGGCAATATACACAATGTTAATACCAACAGTAAATAAACACAGAGATCAATGTTAGTATAAAAAGACACGTACAGGCAATATACACAATGTCAATACCAACAGTATATAAACACAGAGGTCAATGTTAGTATAAAGGGTGGATGCGAAGACACGCACAGGCAATATACACAATGTCAATACCAACAGTATATGAGCACAGAGGTCAAGGATAGTATAAAAGGTGGATGCGAAGGCGTGTGAGTCACACAGTGGCCAATGTAATCGCTGCAGCTCAAAGATATGAGAACCAAAACCTAAAACCCTACAGGTATAAGACACTCTGCTCAACACAGCAGCCTTCATGCCAAGCCAAGCCATGACAGGCCCTCACCTGTCATGTCTCCCACGCACATGCACAGGGACACTCTCACCTGCACAGGGCCGTTGACGGAGAGTGCACTGACCAGCTCCTCCACAATGGCCGCGTGTGTGAAGTACTGAGGGTGCAGCTTACACACGTACATGAGTGTCAGCAGAGTGGGGTGTGTCTTCTTAGAGGTCACGGTACGCACTACCTGCAGTACTACATCGTACAACAGGCGCAGCACCTGCACGTGGTGTTCTGCCTCGATGGCGTCCAGAAGGGTGTTGAGGAGGGCTGGGTTGTCCTCGAATGGGGGCACGTGGTCCGTTTGTGGAGGTGCAGGTGCAGTGGCGGCGGTGAATGTGGGCATTGGCCCACTGCCGCCCCTGGCAGCAGACGGATGGCCTCCGCTGTACATATGCGCAAATGTGGACATGGATATGTGTACTGGCTCTATAATAACACGATTTTCTGTGCAGCAGTGTACCGTTGTGTGTTCAGGTATGTACATATATATATTCGCACATCTAGATGTGTATATTCACATATCTACGTATATATTTACGTATCTACATATTTATATTCGCGTATGTCCGTATGTATTCGCGTATCTACATATAATATTCACGCATCCACATATATTTATTCAGGTATCTACGTCTATATATTTACATATCGACATACATATATTCACGTATTTACGTATATATTCATCAATTTACATACATATATTCATGTATCTATTATATATTCACGTATCCAAATATATGTATTCACGTATCAACGTATCTATTCATGCCTCTCCATATATATATATATAACGCCAGAGATAGAGTGCGCAATTAGAGTGCGAAGGAAGTGTAAAACAATACGAGGCAGGTCTAATCTGACATGTATGATGACAACATGTGTGAATCGTAAACGTCACGGCATCTTGGGCTGCATGTCTTACGCGAGCGAATAGGGATAACAAAAGAAGCTGCGAATACGAAAAAATATACATACTTACGAGTAAAATATACGTGTTTTTGAGAAAATTATACTTATATATATATATATACATATATATATACATATATATATATATATA
>NW_014039365.1:2463-4765 GCF_001186125.1 Sphaeroforma arctica JP610 | reverse complement strand
ATTTAGAAGCGCACAACTTCATAGCCGACTCCAGTGCTGTTTTCGTACCATGTTTGCAATCATGCCTAAGTTTCAACGCACCAGGCTATCCCATTCGACCGAAGAGTAACCAATAGGTTCGCTTTTACTCAAAAATATCAACACCTACCTTTTGAGGCTCTCACAATCACATTCATACACACACCTCTCAAACCGACACAATCTGTCTGCAGCACTCGCACGTTCACAATAACTTCAACAAAGTATCCATACTGAACTCCTCACAGAAACACAAGCACACAGACATGCACACATACACACATATACACATATACATATGCACATATACACACATAGACACATATACTTATGCACACATACACAAATGGATACATATACATATGCACTCATACACACAAAAACACATACACACAAAAACACATACATATACATATACATATATGAACACATACACATATGCACACATACACACCTAAACACATACACATACATATATACACACTTACACATACACACACATACACACATACACATATACACACATACATATATACACACATACACATATGCTCATATACACACACATATAACACACATTCACACACATACACATACACACATACACATACACACATACGCGCATACACGCATACACATATGCACACACCCTTTAACGTTGGTTTGCAATGGCCTATTGCGGTCGGGCAGTGGCAGTGAGCGCTGGACCGGAACATGGCCTCCACGACCAGGAGGAGCTAAAATAGGACAAGTAGGAAGTGCACCCGAATCAGCAATTGTGGACTCGAACTGTCCTGAGACTGCGGGTGACTGTTTCAGTACATACGCATGGGTGTAACGTCGTGCGTTGGTAGGCGAATGAATCACTCACACAGACACCCTCGGGTGTTAATGTGACCAGAATGTATGTACGTTAGTGAATTTGGCTGAGCTGATCACACCCAAAGAAAGCCGAAAGGCTCACACCAGACACATGCCTCATGCAGTGTGGAGACGCGTGACAAAGCTTACAGACGAGAGGGCTGGGGGGCAAGCCTTCGATGCCGGGGGTGTTGAGAGGGGTGAATTCATATAATAGTATTTGTTGGATAAGGCAACGTAGCTCAACACTGCGATTCATATCGATTGAAACTGCCTTGTTTATGAATTGTTAGCTCAGAGGTGTAAGGGAGGAATTGATCAGTCTATTGGGATGGAGATGTGTGTAAATAGACCCGGCAGTATTGGTTACAAGTGGAATCGACCCGTGAATGGAACAAACAAACCCATTCGTACAAACACTTAAATGTGCGGCAACAAGCATATGTGCAAAGCAACCGAAACACGGGCATAAAATCATGATCGGAGGGATTCAAAGGAAACCTACAGTGACTAGAGTGAGTGACTAGAATGAGTGACTAGAGTGAGTAGCACAGGCGCGCGTGTTTTAACAGAGGCGTACTGATGAGCACAGAGAAGATAACAGAAAGCATGTTGGTGTGCATGTCAACCGCCTTATGAACCTTTACGATGGCACGTGCCAACTAGTGCAGTCAATGCACATGCTTATAAACCACTCACGACAACGACGGTGCAAAAGACGTCGGATGAGTAATCCATACCTACGAATGAGTCAACAATACCTACGAATGAGTCATCAATACCTACCAGCGCTAGACCTGAACACGCCGCTTTGCTCGGCCCGTGCACTGGGATGAGGTGTGCGATTGGTGTTGGTGGCTGGCGGTAAGTCGCCTGAGCGTCGTGGCTTGGGTTTGTCTGACCCTAATTTAAAGGCGTGGTCAGCTGATGGGGCATTGGAGCCTGTGCGGTGAAGAGATGCAAAGGTTTCAGGTGGGGTGAGTACAGATGTTTGTGTGGGTAGTGGATTCAACTGTGTCTATGTGGTAGACGTAGAAATCAGTTAAAACATCTGACGAGAGTGCATCCACGTGCAATTGATTGTTTGTTGTCAAACGCCTATCAAAGGTCTCGAAATGATCGGATGAACTGTATTCAGCGTCATGAGTGTCGTGTTTTACACGCAAAATGTGAGTTATGTGCAAGATATGTATTGGTGTATAGTTGGATAATGAAATAGTAAGACACGAATATGTATGCCAGTGGCTGAATATGCCCAACACGCCTTAGTTTTACGAACACCAGCAAATCAATGCACGTCACCTATACAGATTATTTGTATCCAAGATGGAATATACATACCCACAAAAACACATGCTACCCAGGACACATATATTTCTGTATAAACATACATATATATAAGTATATGAATATATATATATTT
>NW_014039365.1:0-1238 GCF_001186125.1 Sphaeroforma arctica JP610 | reverse complement strand
ATATAACTATATATCTATATATATAATATCAGTTCGCGATGGTGCAGGAGAACCGTTATACTTGTATATATCATATGTACAACTATATCATGTTCTTCTAGTTGCCTGCATCTACATCGGCCGATACCTCCCCTCTTGCGGCCTCTTCCGCCTCGACTTGACCCATACATCGTAACTTATATCACAGCTATCACTCTACACCAGATATCATAGCTTAGCGGTGGAACGACATTAATGCTGGTCAACGTGACAGTATATAGTAATAGTATCGTGTCGAATATGGTGCACAATCACATATACACAATACATTGCCTATGATTGATCATAGAGATTGATCATCGAAGTTGACATACAATTGTGGGGGGGGTAAGGAAAGCCGCAGTCATCGATTTCTCGAAATACCCTAAACCCTAAAACTCTAAAACCCTCAACTCTCCTGAAGATAGTCTCAAACTAAAACCTAATGAATACGTATGTATTGCGTTAAAACTGTGACCCAGTGATTGTTGCTATGGATGCATTTCTGGAGCGCTGAAGGTGCACATTTGACAATTCAAGTACATATTCCAAACAGCTTTTATAGAATGATTCCGTTAAACAGATTGAAGTTAGTACTATAACAAGTAGCAGGCCCTGACTGATGAGTCACGGCTGAGTCACTTCTCACAGGCGCCGGTGAACAGAAATTGTAGCCATACATATTTACGCTTTAAGCGGGTGTTTACCTTCGGACGAGTTGTGGTTATGGTAAATAAACATTTAAAGTGCTCTTGTTGTTATCTCAGAGAGATTAGCGAAAGCATCAGCCAAGGGTCAGAAGTACACTTGGGCTTAAGTCTAAACAGGTAGTTCAGTAACGATACGACACATGCGGCATATACGCAATGGATGTTTGATACAAAGATATACTGAAAATAGAGCACTCCGAAAAGATACATTGGGCGGATTGCCTGATTCTGGGTGGTTTTGGTGGTAGACTGTTGAATATAGAGATATCAATGTAGGTATTTGAAAGTATTCAATACAATGAGGGCTAGGCGTGAAGACAGTGTCCCTGCTGACATCGAAATAGATCTCAGTCAGTCTGACGACGATGAGCGTGCCATGGAACAGGCGGATATGAATAAAGACATCAATGTTGACAGTAAGTGGTTGTAAACACTTGATTCAGTACCCAAGGACAAAACTGTGAGTCGTTTTCAATGAGGATGCAAACTGTGTGGGCTTATTTGGACACA
>NW_014039366.1:17751-20024 GCF_001186125.1 Sphaeroforma arctica JP610 | reverse complement strand
ATATTTGTCTCAGTAACACATACTACAGCACAAACACTGCCTCATAGTGCAATATTTAATATGTATATGTATCTGCATATGCACGTATATTTAAATGAATACTTTGTTAAAGCATCTATATTTTGACCACATATTCTCTTAGGGGCGCGATCTGCCTCGTCCCCAGCGTCTTGGCGCAAGTCCAATGGAATAGATATGGACACCGCTAGTATGATGTATCTGAACACAAACCCCAAGCCAGCCGAGGCATCAGACTCGCACAGCGGAGCTAGTCAGCGTAGGTAGGTAGAAGACAGAGTGCGAGCGTAGATAGGTATAAGACAGTATGTAAGCGTATGTAAGTACATGACTGTATGCGGGTGTTGGTATGTAGAAGACAGAGTGCGAGCGTAGGTAGGTATAACACAGTATGTATGTGTATGTAAGTATATGACTGTATGCTTGTGTTTGTATGTTTTTGACAGAGTGCGAGCGTAGGTAGGTATATGACAGTATGTATGCGTATGACGTATATGACTGTATGCGTGTGTTGGTATGTATAGGACAGAGTGCGAGCGTAGGTAGGTATAAGACAGTTTGCATGCGTCTGTAGGTATGTGACTGTATGTGTGTGTTGGTATGTATAAGGCAGAGAGCGTGGGTAGTTGGGTATAATATTGTTTGCGTGCGTAGGTAAGTATCAGATAGTGTGCGAGTGTATGGGTAGGTAGTAGCACTTGGTCTTTGTATGTGTATCGCAAAGCACGTGTATGTATAGCACAGTGCACGCTTTAGTACAGTACCGTCTGTAGAGCTTATAGCGAGGCATGCGGGTAGAGTGTAGCGGCCTTAAAGGTGAACGATACTATCTGATCAGGAATGGCTTGTGTAAATGAAACTGGAATGAGGGCACCTTTCACGAGTGTGGCGAGTTAGTTTTACGGTTTAGGGTTTTTAGGGTTTAGGAAACCCTAAATTACTAAACCCTACGAACATATGGGTGGGCTGGAGAACGCCTGTTCACTCGCAATTAGTCACGATACACATGCAGCACATGATATTTGTATTTCTCTGTGCACCCAGATACGTCTAATTGTATTACATTCCCTTGTGTACGTCTAATTATATTGCATTTCTTTTGTACTCCTAATTGTGTACCTCCAGTGTTTTACACACGCGTTCGAATTCATTCCACATTTGGATGCATATGCGTATTTTTACCCAAATGCAACCCGTCTGATCTGACCATCTCTGTTAGAGACTCCTATTTCTATCCCTAAAACCTTAACCGTATAAATGGATTTTTGTGACCAATTAAACATGCTGATTTAAAGATTCTTCATATCCCTTTTAATACAGTTAAATTGCCCGCAAAAACAAACCATCCGTACATACAAACCTATATCAACTTACGACATGATAGCTCTTCATATGTATCTCCACGTACGCCATAAGTAATAACAAGTCATACGTACATACAAACCTATATCAACATACAATATATCATCATATGTATCTCCACGTGCTCAGGTGTAGTGGCGAGTTTGTAGATCGACCCTCTGGCATAGTGGAGGAAGGGGCCGATGATATACCTATGTCAAAGTCAACGTCGCCAATACCATCGTACAATAAGTCGGCTCTGTCCGCAGGTGAGTATAATTCACTGGTCTTGTTACTAGGCGAGTACAACAAAAATAAACTAACTGTCTTCACGCGAGTATAATAAACCGGCACTGTGGTTAGGTGAGTATAGTATGCCGGCACTGTCCGCCTACATGTGAATAATTTCAGCAGAGTAGGCTGCCCCAGAGGTTCTATTTTTAGACCGCTCCAAATATAGTTGTACGCCTGCTGCGAGAACTCGTACCAGGGCGCTGCGTTGTTTCACGTTCAGAACTTATAACCTACAATGGCAAACTGAACTCAACCATAAACCCGGAACCCTATCATTTCCTATACCCTCAAAAAAGGAAACTCAGATATGTCGACACAGGGCAACATTCCGGACGAGTTCAATGTCAGCCGCCGAATAGTGGAGACTATTTTCTCACGTTTCAAAATTATGACCGCTGCTAAGGTGCGGCTGGTGCGCAAGACCCCAGACACACCGGAACACACACTGTGCCGCATACTACACGCAGGCAGAGATGAGCAGTTCGACAAGGTGCTGGTGGCACTCAGCACGGTCTCACGCCACTGCTTGAAACAGGTGTGTGTGCGTGTACAATGTACAATTTATATATATATATTTATATATGTACATACACACACACGCACACACACACACACACACA
>NW_014039366.1:14717-15672 GCF_001186125.1 Sphaeroforma arctica JP610 | reverse complement strand
ATATACATATACATTTATATAATTCCAATTCCAGTATTTAATTTCTCATCCTCAATAGTTCCAAAAAATTCTTTCCACGCCATAATGCCCAGATTTCTCACCAAAATGGGCGATATATTCGTGGCTCTCAAGCACCAAAGCGATGTGAAGGTTGCCATGGCAACCATGCTGGTGACCGTGATCTTGCCTCTGGCCGCAGTTGCCAATGCCGAAGTCAATCTACCCGGCCTAAAGAACTTCGTCAATACCGTGTTCCCCAAGGCTAGGTGATTTGAATTGCTCTTATGAATAGCTGTGAGTGTATATATGTGTGTCTCTTGAGAGTGTATAGATATGACCCAAATTTATTATATATGTAGATGTATGTATGTATGTATGTAAGTATGTATTTATGTATGTATGTATGTATGTATGTATTTATGTCTGTATAAATGTTTGTATGTATGTATATGTATATGATGTATACGTATATGTATATGTATATGTATGTATGTTTGTGTAACACGTAAAAGTGTACTTCATTGCTATGCTCATAACAGTGCATCCATACCTCAAACCACTCGATAATATGTACACTGACTAAATTGGAATGTTCTAAATATAAATATATATGCACCCCTCAGGAAAATGAAAACGCAGCCTCAAGGAATGAGGTTCACCACAGCCCTATTGTGCCTGTCCCCAAAACCTGTCTTTTTGGAGCGATGGCCGCCGTTTTTGTCCCAATGTCTGTCCGGATTGAAAGACTCAAAGCTGCAAAACGTCTCACTGGAGAGCATACACAGGTAACTAAACAATCCCTTAGTCAATTAATCCCTAAACGCCTAGATAATCAGTTGTCGTTCATGAGATTTAACTCGAATATCCTCTAAGGCCTCCAAACATATATCCCTAAACTTCCAGGGTATAAATATATAAATATATATGTAAATATGTATATATATATATATATATA
>NW_014039366.1:10950-13380 GCF_001186125.1 Sphaeroforma arctica JP610 | reverse complement strand
TATGCATGTATGTATGTATGTATATATGTCTGTACCTGTATACGATATTTATATATATATATATATATATGTATATGTATACGTATATATATATGTATAATATACTCGCGTATACATATGCTTTCTGCATTTTAATTCTACCGTGTGGAGGGTAAGAGTGCTGTTTCCTCAGTGGCTCGTACGTTCGCACGTGATTCACATTTCCACTCATATTCAATCTGCACAGGAATAGACATTTTATCTCACTTAAACCTATACTCATACACCTAAACACATGTACGTCACTTCCACCTATACTCATACACCTATATACATGTACATCACTTACACCTATACTAATACACCCATACACATGTACATCACTTACACCTATACTCATACACCTATACACATGTACATAACTTACACCTATACTCATACAGCTATACCCATGTACATCACTTACACCTATACTCATCCACCTATACACATGTACATCACTTACACCTATACTCATACACTTATACACATGTACATCACTTACACCTATACTCATACACACGTACATCACTTACACCTTTACTCATTCACCTATACCCATGTACTTATTTCTCACCTCCCTTCCCATCATTCAGTGCTACCTACCCCTACCTCCAGGTCTCACTTACACACTTACACCTTACACACTTACTTATACCTACCTACCTATCTCCAGGTGCTTCTGGATCTACTTCTACCGTGTGAAGGGCGAGAGTGCGGCCTCCTCCGTCACTCGCCTAGAGAAAGTGGTGTCTAAGCTCTTCCCCCGTAATCCCTCGGCGGGTGTGGTGCCACGTGAAACGCCTGTCAATGTGTTCGTTGAGTTGTTAATCATGATGAATGAGTTGGTGGACTTTGTGATCAAAGATACGGTCTTCATGCTGTTGGGGATAGCAAAGGTATATTGTGTATACATGTTTTTATGTTTATATTGTGTATACATTTTTTTATGTTTATTTTGTGTATACATGTTTCTATGTTTATATCGTGTATACATGTTTTTATGTTTATATTGCTTATAATTTTTTTTATGTTTATATTGTGTATACATGTTTCTATGTTTATATCGTGTATACATGTTTTTATGTTTATATTGTGTGTACATGTTTATATTGTGTATACATGTTTTTATGTTTATACTGTGTATACATGTTTTTATGTTTATATTGTGTATACATGTTTTTATGTTTATATTGTGTTTACATGTTTTTACGTTTTGGTGGGCATGTGCTTATATCCGTCGGCCGTGTATTCCCCTCTAAGTGCTTGCACGTGTATATAGTTTAGTGTCATCCTGAGAATACCACTGAGATATGCAATATGCACAGATATGCGTTTATTAGGCGAACGCGATGTCGTACTCGTATGTAAAGATATAAACGCATGTCATGAGATCCGTCGCAGGCTGTAGTATACATTTCATCGTATGGATATCACTGCGGCACTGAAATTTGTTAGAACGTACTGTTTTCATGAATAATAATTAAGAATACAAATATTTTCATGGATGAAAATTAGGAATACAAATTTTCTCATGGATGATATTTAGGAATACAAATGTTTTCATGGATGATAATTAGGAATGCAAATGTTCTCATGGATGATAATTAGGAATACAAATTCTCTCATGGATGATAATTAGGTATACAATTTTTTTCATGCATGATATTTAAGGATACAAATATTGGTGAGATAATTACATATACACCGCTTGATAATTGGAAATCGGCTTCGGTCTATTGCCATGGAGATGTGTTCTATCCCGATTTGGTGCGAGCTGAGGTGTACGTTTGATCGTGCGCAGAGTTATTATGCTTAAATGTGCCACAGACTCTATTGTATGTGCCGTTCTATTGTCAGCAGGTTAACTGTATACTCCATTGTCATTAAGTGTAACGTATGTTTCATTCCATTGCAATAAGTTCTGTGTATATGCCGTTCTATTGGCAGCAGGTTAACTGTACACATCATTGTCATTAAGTGTAACGTATATTTCATTCTAATTGCAATACGTTCTGGGTATATGCCGTATGTTTGTTTCAACGAGTTCGGTGGATGTGCCGTTTCAATTGTAAAACGTTTGGTGTATATGTCACTCGAATTGTAATAATTTAAAGGTACATGTCATTCTATTTGCATAACATTTAGGGTATATTCCATTTCTATGTATAATTCGTACAGCGCATATGTTATTATAATGTCAGCAAGTGGAGTAAAGTACCAATCCCTTTGTATCTCTCGTAGGTTAGTGTATACACCATGCTAACCGCAACAAGTGTCACTCACTTACAGGACAAGAAGACTCGGACCTTTGTGTTGCATGGTGATCGTAACCATGTGGGCCTCAAGGCCGCCCTGGAGATTGCCAACTATCGCGAATCAAAAAGGGTATGTTGTGCCTATATATTGTAA
>NW_014039366.1:2443-6770 GCF_001186125.1 Sphaeroforma arctica JP610 | reverse complement strand
ATCTGTGGCATTCTGGTGTTTATGAGTTATGTTCACATACTTCCCATACGTATCTGTGGCATTTTGGTGTTCTATGAGGTATGTTCATATACTTACCATACGTATCTGTGGCATTCTGGTGTTCTATGGGGTATGTTCATATACTTCCCATACGTATCTGTGGCATTCTAGTGTTCTATGGGGTATGTTCATATGCTTACCATACGTATCTGTGGCATTTTGGTGTTCTATGGGGTTAGTTCATATACTGTCTGTACTGTCGTACAGCTATCACACAAAGGTATTTGTTAGCAACTGGGTGTGTTGTTGAGTACTTTATTGGGACCCCACAATGTGAGGCACGCAGTTCGGTACCTTTAAGGCTGTTTGAAAGGCACTCTGTGGACGTGTCAAGTGCATGTTCAGCATGCTGTCGGATATTTCTCACGTCAAGAGCCATATGAATACCATAAGCATGTCATATGTCATATGCATGTCATATGCATGTCATATGCATGTCATATGCATGTCATATGAATGTTATATGCATGCATGAATATCTTATGAATTTCATATCAATGTTTAACGGTCGAATAGCTGTCACTACCAGGTAGGTGACGGGAGGTGTGTTAACTATTGTACTCACCAGATGTCACTCTATCACTAAGTGTCAAATTTTGGAGTCAAGTGGATGACAGCAACAGTTGCATATCGGCGTGCGGACCAATACCCTATGGAACACCTCACATGCTAAAGTACAGATATGATTCTTTTTTGCGTTTTCTCTGTGTCTCCTATACAAATCCAGAAGGTTCTTTACGTATTCTCCGTTTCTCCCCTACGTTTATAACATGTTCGGTTTCATATTGACGTGTCCAAGCGGCTGAGCTGACCCCTCTGTGTACAGTGTCGCAGCATCAACCTCGGCTCAAATCTGACACGTTACATATTTCATTTTACATTTACGTTTTCTAGAATGTTGGAGTGTCGCAGCTGCCGAGCTTGTCCAATCAGATCGGCGGATCTCCAACACTTTCGCTTGGAATGTCACCGTCGCCGAATTCCTTTACCACGCATAACCCAAACGTGGATGTACACGTGACTGCGCCCAGTAAGTGTGCATGTGCTAAAACGTAACACGCAAAAATATGTAAATACCATTATGTAGGATCTCAGAGTGTGTGGGTGGTGATGAGAGTGAACATAAAGGGAAATTCGTAGGATCCCAAAATGTGGGGTGGTACGGGGTCTTCGGAGGAAATAGACAAGGAATGAAAGGTTTACGTATTGCATTCCTTTGATACGTTAATCGTTTAAGACGTGTCTGTGAGTATGTTGACGTGACTGGCAGTGGACTGTCATGCGCTGGTGAGCCTTTAAATGACTCTGTACAATTGCAGCCATGGTGCATGCCACAACACGACCATGCAATGTATATATCTCGTGTATTGATATAGCTTGACATGATTGGGATAGCTTTACATGTATTTATGGGCGTATACACACACATACACGCTTGATAATATATATATGAACATTGATACTTGTCGGCATTTGTGTATAACTCAGATTGCATATACTAGTATTGCTTTGTATTCGCATATAGCTTACATACTTGTATATATATATACCAAAATACGTACTTAGACATATATACACACTTACGCCCTTATAAATCTATTGAGATGTATCATTACGAATACTCGAATACATCTACACATGAACCATCTCGCCTCATTTGGTAGTCAAGCATTAATCCGTATATGTCATATGCATGCACACACTTACAGGTATACGTATGCTGCCGATCATCCTCCATCTTGACGTGTACACACACTCAGGTGTATGAACTCACTCACTCACTCACCCACCCACCCACTCAGGCCAACATCTCGCATGTGCAAAGGTACACCTGCAAACACGCACACATTCATGAGGGCATGACCAATCCGTAAAACAGTCGCACAACTGCGCATTCAGTCGTATACATAAACATATACGTGTTCGTATACATATATGTGTATGTATACGTATACATATACGTATACATATACGTATACATATACGTATACATATACGTATACATATACGTATACATATACGTATACAGATACGTATACATTTACGTATACGTATACATCTACATATACGTATACATATACTCAGACATAAACATACATATTTATACACATACACATACTCAGACGTATACACACATATATATATACATACACATACACATACACATACACATACACATACACATACACATACACATACACATACACATACACATACACATACACATACATATACACATACACATACACATACATATACACATACACATACACATACACATATATACCAACAACACAGGCATATGAGAATCATTGCCATCACCGCGTAAACGCTTTTTTCAATATACGCCAGTGCCAAATCGCACATCGGCACAGACACACATGTGTGTACATAAGTTATTGCACTGACACACATACACATTTTATGTGTGTGTGCACGTACACCGTTGCTCTCGCACACTCACTCATACACGCTCACACACACACACATACGCTCACACACACACACATACACACACTCTCTCTCATACACTCACTCACTCACTCACTCACTCACGCGTGCATTCAGGTTTACAGGCCCTCAATCGACAGGACAGTGTGCCGGCGGAGGTAGGTAGCAGTAACTTCACCGCAGCAGACGACGCGATCCCATTGGCTGCTGGTGTAAATCTAAATTTAGATTCCGCGGGCAATGCGCGTGTGATGGATGAAACGGCTACGCGGGTGTACCACACCGTGGAGCAGTTGGCAATCATCTGTCTGGCTTCTAATTTTAGATTAGTGCGACAGGTATGTGATCTAATTTTAGATTAGTGCGACAGGTATGTGATCTAATTTTAAATTAGTGCGACAGGTATGTGATTATATTTTAGATTAGTGCGACAGGTATGTGAATTAATTTTAATTTTAGAATAGTGCGACAGGTATGTGATCTAATTTTAGAATAGTGCGACAGGTATGTGGGCTAATTTTAGAATAGTGCGACAGGTATGTGATCTAATTTTAGATTAGTGCGACAGGTATGTGATCTAAATTCAGAATCGTGACGTCAGGGCGGTCAGGCTGCGAATCTATTTTTAGAATGTCGCGAGCCAAGTGCGCATCTAATTTTAGAACGGGGCGACGGATATCATTTTTTTTATTAGATAAGAGCGCCGGTTATTAACTAATTTTTAACTAGTGCGTCAGGTATGGATTCAACTTCAAATAGTGCGTTAGGAATTAATCTGGTCTTAGATTAGTGCGTCAGGTATGAGTTTGGTTCTCATTAGGCATTGTTAAATACATACATATTGTTTAATTCATATACTTTTATAAATAAAATTTAATACAAATTACTAAATATACATAGTTAAATAAATACAATTAATGTAATACATATTGTTAAATATATATATTCAAATATATATACTCAAATGCATCCTTTGGCTTACAAGTAAGCGTATAATACAAACATATACTATATCGTACAAACGTGTACACTATTTTACATACATATACTACAACGTACAACATATACATTAGCTTACATACATATATTTTAACGTACAAACATATACATTATCTTACATACATATACTATATTACAGACATATACTATACTTACAAACAACCGTAGCTTACCCATCAGCTTCGCCTCGTACGTATTAACAGATGGCAGTTCCGCTGCTGCAAGAGGCCAAGCGCTTCAGTGAGCAGTACTGTGGCACGCGAGTGTCGGTGTATGATCTGTTGGAGTGCTACGCCGAAGTGATTGAGGACAGGGCCCACGCCATGCCCACGGAGATTGTCGACTACGTCCCATCGGCTAACTTTGACAGCAAATTAGGTAGGTATAGCTGACTGCAACGTAGGTAGGTATAGTTGACTACAATGTAGGTAGGTATAATTGACTGCAACGTAGGCAGGTATAATTGACTGCAATGTAGATAGGTATAATTGACTGCAATGTAAGTAGGTATACTTGACTGCAACATAGGCAGGTATAATTGACAGCAATTTAGGTAGATATACCAAGCTTAGAGTCATATCTCGTTGGGTTTCCGTGGTCATGACAGCCCAATCAGTAAAACTCGCGGCATATTGCTGGATCAGCGGTACACTGGCTTCCTTTTATGCACCGGCGTGTGGTGGTGTAGTAAGTATACTATAATTATGTTCTTTATTTACGAATGTTATCGTCAGTGAAGAAATTTTCAATTATTTCCAATGTTATTTCCCCGATGTCGCCGTTTCTGCGTGTGTTTTATGTTCACGCCGTACTCCAT
>NW_014039366.1:0-969 GCF_001186125.1 Sphaeroforma arctica JP610 | reverse complement strand
TATATAGAGATATATATACCTATATATCTATGTATTCTTTACTTCAATCTCAATATTAAATTCTCTCCGTTGCCATGCCAACCCCCACTCCCACCCCCACCCTTCACACACAGCTCACAGCCTGTTAGAGGATCAGTCAGGGAAATGGCCCACCTACCTGTCTCGGTGCCTGCGTGTGCTGTACTTATCCAATTGCGCAGATAGACTTCCCTTCTGCTGGACGGTTATGTGTGGTCGCTTGCTGGATGTGCATCATATAGTCGCCGCACAAAACGATCTCTCGGACATACCAGGTACCAGCTACTAGCTACCAGCTACGAGTTATCAGCATGGCTATTAACAGCTGCGTGATGTGTGTGCCTGTGTGTGTGTGTGTATGTATTTGTACATGTGTCTGTGTCGGTGTCTGAGTCTGTGTCTGTGTCTGTGTTTATATATGTGTATGTGTCTGTGTCTGTATGTCTGTGTATAGGTGTACGTATGTGTCTGTGTCTGTGTGCGTGTGTGTTTGTGTTTGTGTGTATGGATGCGTGTCTGTGTCTGTGTCTGTGTATGGGTGTGTGTATGTCTGTGTCTCTGTGTCTGTGTGTCTGTGTGTCTGTGCGCGATGTGCCTGTTTGTGGCCTTGTTTTTTCTGTGTATACAAAACCACTCCGTCGTCCCAAGTATCGCTACACACTGCCGTATGTACTTGGCTAGTCTGTGTCCTGTCTACCAACGTGTGCCCGGGCTATCAGACGTTACTAAGGTTTGTCCGACTGCCACGACTGCTGATACTACAGTTAGCTGCAGGTGAACATAGAGTGCACCTTGCGCGTACACATATGCTCTTCCCAAAGTCCATTGTGTGTCTTTGTGATACACGTTTATTTGTACTACCTGTGTAAATAGCTAAAGCATATATGTGTATTTGTATATGTACATGTATATGTATATGTATATGTATACTTATACGTATATTTTATCTGT
>NW_014039367.1:6750-20030 GCF_001186125.1 Sphaeroforma arctica JP610 | reverse complement strand
ATATATATATGAAAGCTTTTAGACATAAACCCATCTCAAAATTAGTTCATGACTTTCGCCGTATATCTACAAAAGATGGATGGCACTGTTATTTTCTAACCATACAATTCATCGTCCATAGCTTCGTCGACTTCCTCTGCATCTTCAAACTGATCTTCTTCGCTACTACTACCATCATCTTGAGGTTGTGTTGAACTTGACATATTTACAATTGGATTATACCGCACAACTTTGGCTGGATTATACCGCACAACGTACTATGAGCGTTTCAAAAGACTATCTGTAATGAATATACATATATATATTATGTTAAGAAAAAGATCAACTGATATGTTTCAATACTCGAGAGCGTTACGGAATACAGGAGATGATATTTTTAACGGTCATATATGAACACAGTATTCAGTAATTAGTACCTGTAATCATCAGACATCAGTAAAATATTTTTGATGCCTGTGGATGTCTGCTGACAACAATGATGAGCTCCAACATCAATATCGCATATATCAAGTGGCGTATTCGACAGACTTAACTAAAAATACATTTCATTGGGTTACAAAGTATTCAGCTCCTTTTTTATCTCAAAATCATTGGTAGAAACATTTAAAATTTAAATCGTACAAGAACGGAGCTTGGCGGCAAGGCTGTAAAGCAGATTCCATTCAAAAGAGGTGGCGGCGACTGGCGCCTCACTGGCCTCAGCCTCACGCAGTCACCCTAGACCCTCCTGGCGGATGACCCTCCTAGCGGAGTCGGGAGTGCGGACTCTCCCTATTCCCTAATATAGTATGAATCTTGACTGATACAGACTGATAATGTATAGAAAATTTAGATACATAGTAAATATAGAGCAAGTGTGCTTTTGTAAAAATGACCGCTGACGGGGGCAGTAGACCGGTATGTAAGGTATCTATTTTTTAAAAAGTTTTGTAATAAGTGTGGAAATACCAAATTCAGTAAAATTGAGGTATCTATACAAGTATTTACTTAGTTACAAAAGTGCAGAGCATGTAATCTCGTACGGATTGGCAGACAACGCTGAAACTTTGTAAAAATTTATCAGCCGGAACAGGAAATGTTGCAGCTAGCTTTTCAGTTCTAAACGTTGAGAAATGTGTAAAATCTCGTTTCTCAAACCCGTCAGAATCGTTGAAACCCTGCTGGGTTTTATTGAGCGCCACTTTCATTTCAGCCAATCGAAAGACTATAAAACCTCAACCCGCCTGTTACAATACCGTATACGAGTAATAACGAGAGTATGTATTGCAACCAAGCCTTTTTAGGTACATACACAGTCAAGCCTTTACTGCCCTACTCCGAACACTTCCTCTGTCGCGTGTAAATATTCTATTTGCACACTCACTTCTTGACTAATCTAATATATTGAAATATCTAAATTCTAAATACAAAGATTAAAACATACAATGTCGCAGGCCAGTCTGAGTAAATCTCAGCAAATTTAGATTGGATATTCTATATACCTTACTTAAAAATACCTCAGAATGAGAAAATTCTTGCCAGAAAAGGTTTCCGGCCATTTTCAGTGACCTATTGACAGTGCAATAGATTTAAAATAGATTTATACGTCTTCGAATTGGTTGTTGTCGGCTGTGCTGTGGCGAGTTGTGATCTCAGCTATCGTTTTCCATAAATAAACCTGGCGAGAACAATAATTATTATTTCTTCGATCTCAAAGCAACCCTTTGTAAAGTGAGGGAAAGTACTTCTTTCATTTTAGAAGCTCGATTCGCATGTATACGAATGTGTGGTTTTCAGGCAAGTTGAGGCTATTTTCGACATAGCTTAGCAGTGAAGGAATTTTATGTACAGTGATATTGTCTCACTAGCTACGTAAATAAACGTTTCCACCACGGCTAGAAGGTACATAGTCTTCCATTCCCCAAATGCAACGGTATGTACAATACTACAACCATACATGAGCTTGCGTGCGAGAATAATCAGTGATATTAAAAGCTCTTTAGAGAATATCTAGAAGTCGCCAGTCACCACGGTTGTGCAGATGTACTGTGCACGTGAGCAAGCATCGTATCAATAATTCAACATGTAATATAACATGTGTGTAATGAAACTCTGAGAGACTGGGACACATGCACAGCTGGCAGGGCTCAGCCGTTACGTGTCAACCTGTATGTATGCTGAGGGCTTGTGGCCTGTCATGAGTGTCAGGCTGTCACCTGTGTCCTGTGGCTGTATATGTACTGATACAAATAATCATCAATCATTTGGAGTGGTTCCATTGGCCATTGAAAATTAAAAATAGCTTTTCGAATTTCGAATCATTGGAGAGGTCGTTTTGAAAGCGTTTTTGAAAACATCTGAAAGAGGTTTTCCGTTGAAGTTAAAAACGTTTACCCTTTTACATGACTATTGGTATTCCACCTGGCAGGAAATGTATACGTAGGAATTTTTACGTTCACGTTCAACGTTCAATCCGAATTGGCGTTTGGTGACTTCGGTCTCGTCATTGTTTACTTTTTCTGTGAGTGTTCGCGAATCGGATGATTGGGTGTTCCCACTAGGTCTCTTGATTGGGATCATGAAGTAATTAGACAACAAATCTCAGTGGGTGGGCTGTGGTGACTAGTGAGTGGTCTGTGACGTGTGATGCTTTTTTTCGAAATATTGCGTATGTGCTGTACTCTGTTTGTGTTTTATATTTATTTGGTTCATGATGCACTGATGTACATTGAAAGTATAGCAACAGGTTCACGTACCACACAGTTACGTACCACACCCATTAAAACAACACTACTTCAATTGATATCTAATCCTCGGAAGCCAGCAGTCGAACCAAACTGCACATACAAATTAAAGTAAACAAATAAACATAGCAATTATGGCAAACATCACCGATTCCAAGACTTCTGTTCTGTTCGACTTCGACGGGACACTATGCGATAGTGAAACACCCGCTATGGAAGTGGCGTATATTGAACTGGCGCCTTATTTGGGTGTACCGCCTACACCGGAAACCATGCTCGAATTCATTCGGGCAAATGCGGGCAAGGCGTTCGAGTTTATGATCGAAGCTGCTGATGAGGAGCGAAAGTCTAAGAATGAAACGGTATGTGCTTGGCAAGCGAAAGTCTGCGTGTTTTATGGGTTTGAGACTGTGTGAGAACAAGATAGCTGGTTGTAGTCTGCTACACTATGATAAGTACTGGTGTAAGTATCAATGGATATCTGATACCCTTGCTAGATACTATACTATAAACCCTAAAATACCGGGTATGTGTTGCCTGCGAGTGTGACTTCTATTTCCATGGTCGAGGCCTAAAGATATTATATATCAGGCTGATGGCTTGTTCGCATTACCCTACACATCTGATATTACATCGATGCGCAAATTATGCGTCGATTCGCAATTTTAATTGTGCAGCAACCAACACGTACTTCTACATGCGAAAACTAACCATTTGTAGGAAACGTGTGAGGAATCTCGTGCAAACAAATCAGAACCAAAGGACATCATGTCCGTGATTAATCCTTGGAGGGAAAAACTTGGTCTCAAGCCTCTGGCCGAGACTAACCCAGGGAGTGTCTCTCTGCTTACGTAAGTAACTCGAAGCGTACATGTTGTACATGTTTGTCGATGTTAATGTACAGTTTGTGAATGTCCGACTGCAATTTACACAAGTATGTATGTCTTTTACATCTCATTACAATGATACGTCTAGGTAAATATATTACATTATAACCATGTAACTATATATAGTTTACCTGATCTCGTGGTATGTGTTTATGTGGTAATTTACTGTACGCATGTATGTCATGAAACGTCATAGATTGAATTGATTGCTTTATCGTGAAAAATTCGAATAGTTGAATTGCAAGACTACTAGGAATCATGAGCGAGGCATACCATATTTATCGTTGTAGTCAACTGCTCCTTCCTATCTGTTCAGGTAGAAAGTATGAGAATCTATTCAGTTGTATCGCTACAATATTGGTAGTTGTATATCGAAGCACATTGTGAAGTCCGGACCGAGAGCACTCTACGTAAAGCGTGGCTGTATAAGATTGACACAATGACACAATCTCCGTGATTTACAAAGCTATAACACTTACATGGTTATCTTTACATTGTATAGGCTACAGAAGGAGGACACTCTGGTCGCACTCGGCAATCTGTGCAGACCAGTAGACGGCTGTCTGGAAGTATTGCAATCCTTAAACAACAACGGGCTGAGTTACTGCATTGCCACCACCTCTGGCAAGCCACGTGTGCCCGTGTGTGTAGACGCAGCCAATATCAGGAATTACTTTCCCACAGACGACTTCATCCACTCAGGCGAGTCCGATTTCACACCCCCACGGTTCAAGCCTGCACCCGATGTGTACATGAAGGCAGCCAATGCACAGGGCAAGGCGTACGAGGACTGTGTGGCGGTTGAGGATTCCGGCTCAGGTGTTGGATCTGCGGCAAATGCCAAATTAGGACTAATTGTGGGCTATGTGGGTGCGGGGCACATTGCTGAGGCCGCGAAGGATGAACACGCCAAGATGCTGATGAGCGGTACGTTTATACTGTTAGCCATGTGAACCCGTTCCATCTTTATTCCCAATTTTATGGTTGTATCATTCGTTTTTTTACATCTCTGGCATATGATGTTGATTCCTAGTTTCTCGAGTAGCGTTCAGTGCCGTCTGTAGGTATATATATATATATATACTGAACTGTATTTCCAACATAACAGGTGGTCGTTCCGAAAACGGTCGTGGTGCCGCCATTGTATTAAGGAACCTTCAGGACTTATTGCCTATAGTATATGCATTCGAGAAGTTCCGCAAGGATTCACCCGATAGCAAGCCAAGTGATTTCAACGTTGCTGATTGTGTCGGTTCCATTGGAGGTCAACATTGGTTGCCTTGAAAGTTATATCGGTCAAGGGGTAGCTGCCCAATAGTCAATATCTAGCTAAATAGCCTAAAAGTAAGATGTATATCAAAATGTATTAAACCGAATCCGTACATTCAGGAAGAATTGCAAGTCATAGCTCGGGGCTTTTGTGTGTGTTTTATTAATGGATTGTTGTGCACATTGAATGGCGGCAATCAGCAAGTAGCACAGAAACACCCAGTATGTATATCCTACAAATATGAACGTATGATATGATATATCGCATGGCACTGGCTGCACTATAGTAATCGAAAGTCATCTGTCCAACATCGTGTATTGTATGTCCCTTCACTTTGGTTTGTTGGCCACCATTTTGAACTTATATGTATTATATATATGTATGTATGTATCGCCGGCACCCTACGAAATATGGACCACTGCCGCCGGAAGCAGCGGCTTTTCCCGCACATCCCTAATAATATTGAAACGAAAGTTGTAGCGTTGGGTTCAGCGTCGGCGTCGTTGATTTCTCGACCTAGGGTGTTGTTCGCCCGCATTTCTGTCGATCTCCTTTACTTTGTCAATGCCTAGAATCTCGCAGAGAGCATTGCACACATGTGTGCGGAAGAATTGATGCATGCCTCGGCGGTCGAGATCTGTGCGCCCAAATACCTTTCGACGCGCACGTCTCTTCTTCTTGCCTTTTCGGCGTGCTTGTTGCTGATTTGTATCATGATGGTGGATACATGGATCTGTAAACTCAAACATCGCTGGCGTTTGCGATCGATCCAGAACGCCCTGTAAATCACACACCATCAGTGCACGCTTGGTGTGAGCATAAGTAAAATGAGTGAACGCTTGTGGCACGTCGTCTTCGAGCACTTTTTTCTCCAGCTCCACAACCAGTGTATCGACTTTCACTGGCTCTCTCACCATTGGCAAAGTATCAGTGGGCGACGAAAGCTGCTTATGGGTGATATCCGGTGTCTGTTTTACTTCTGATGTGGTTATACAATGCGATTCAACGGAATTGTGTGACAGAATCTCGTTTGATGAAACACACTGTGAATCAGGAGGGATATCATTGTTAACATCACGAATATGATTGTTAACATCGACAACTTCTTCACATAGCTGAACACATTCCGTACCCACAGAGCCGTCTTCGTATCCTTCCCCCTCGCTACTGTCCTCTTCGCTATCCGAAGCCAGCTCGCCCGTCTCTATCAGATTCATCACGCTCTCGTATGGATCGTACTTCAGCACGTGCTCGCAAGGATCGAACTCGACTGTCTTTCCCACTCTCAAAGTGGCCAAAAGCTCCACTATCTCCTTAATGGGCTCAGACGAAGTCTCATTCGCATTCGTCCTTAGACAGTCTTCACGTGTGCCCCTCACGTGCCCATTATTATCATTCCATTTGATGTACTTTGACTCGTCCAAACGCTTTTCCGCGAGAATCCATTGGCGATTGTTCACCTCATCATTGTACGCGTATAGCTCGCAGGTCACGAATGAAACTCTTGGTACCTTTGTACTGACACCGACTTTATCTACAGCCTCGTTGAAATTGTTTGCCTGTTCTTGTGCGAGAGCCTGAGTGGTGAAGAACGGAATATGGAAGTCTTTGCCAATTATGTGTCCGCCTTTTGTTTTGGCCTCCTTGGCCACCAACGGGGCAGAAACTACCGTTCCGAACACATCGATGATCTCCATGTACCTAACAATTCTCTCAGCACCAACTCCAAAGTGAGCATCTTGAATTTCAATGCCCGTTGGAGGAACGGCAACATTCCAACGTTGAGCGCCCTTTTTGTGCGGAACGAAGGTGAACCTTTTGAGGGCATCGTTCTTACGGAAATAGTGATTGTATTTAAACTCAGGATCGTTCGCACTCTTCGCCTTTTGAGTGTCGCGCGTCTGACTGTCGTATTTAGAGCTTAGCTCTGCATCTCCCCACTCCTGCAGATGTGTCTTGGTGGCTGTCATAGTGGTTATCATGGATGAAAATGAACCATGGAGGGTCCCTGAGCCGGATCCGCGGTCATATATACCCTGTGCTCCATTTTCGACTGCTTTATTAGTCATCTTGCGTAGTACCTGCCCATGATATTCCAGGCGTTGATAGTCGCTCGTGAAGAGTGTTGTATTGAATGTCAACCGACTGCCCAGTACATGACTCATCTTGACAATGCTTTCGTACAGCGATTGTAAAAATTCCATAGATGAGAGAGTGTCAGGTCCATTACTACGAGTGTCAGAAGGAGCTCCATCCGATAGTAACATCACAGCTACGGGAGTGCGCTTCAAATCCTGATATCTCATTGCATAATCATGTACCAGTCTGATAGCCGGCAAGTAGTTACCGTGACTATACGGTAAACTACTCGATAAGGCCAATATTTTGTTGTACAAAAGCCAGTTAAAAGGATGGCAATCAAGCACGCATGCTGCACCATCTTGCATAGTTATTACGCTCAGAACATCTGTATACGTAGCTGTACAATCATTCAATCGCTTGGCGACCAGCTCGACCGCGATGGTCTTGTACACCGCCTGCAGTCTTGTTATATCGGTGTTTCTTACAATGTTTCTCATCGAACCTGATTGGTCAACTACTACAATCATATGGGATGTTATCTGTCGACGAGCTTGATTCCGATGTCGCTCTTCGGCACAACTTTGCAACATGTTGATGCTGGCCGGGTATTCTACTAAACCGCGATTGAGATATTCATCTGGTTGGTAGCCAATCTCAATGGCTCCTGACTCATCCGTGATATAGTCGGCATGTGCATAAGTGTATTTGAGCAATGGCTTCATTGTGTGCGGGTCATAGCCGGCGGACGACTTTACACCGTACTTGACCGCCTTTTGAAGGTCAGTTAATCCAATATCCTTTAGACGGCATAAAATGGAACTCTCATCATCCATGGTGATTACATACTTGTATATAATCAAATGTACTGAGATAATTTTGTGACATGGTACAACTACTTATATGTGCGTAGTGCCAACTTGGAATATAGTCTCATATTGAGGCTGCGAGACTCAACATAAGAGCCTGTATTGAAAGCAACTGCGCGTGATGATGGGTAGTCGTGCATAAAGCTTTTCATCTACGGTGTCGTCACCATGATCGAGGGTTCAAACATGATCTCCTATCGTGTTCCATGTATCTTGACTCGTGTAGCCGTATAGCACGTAAAGGAAACATGATAGCATAGTTAAAAATTTACGATAGCAAAAAATATCGAGAGTGTAACTGCTTATACCACGATCGCGGCGTGAACTACAAATCGCCGCAATGATCGCTTTAACAATCACGTCTTATCGGCTGTACTGATATGATTGGTCAATTTGTTTGTTACAAGAGTATGTGCATTAAAAAGGAAACTGACCAGAATTCCAGCTTCCGTTTGTTAGGCCCAACATCAGCCCTTTCGTCAACCCTGATAGTGCTCAACGTTGTGTAAAAACATAGATATGATACTTTCATTAGCAGCACATAAAATCAGTAGAAAAATGAAGTAGTTTGTTCATGAAAGTTTTCATTCTTCCAATTACTATCGCTTACATTGATACCTTGAAGTAGTTTGTTCGTGAAAGTTTTCATTCTTCCAAATATTATCTTGTACATTGATAGCTTAACTTTATAATAGTGATGCGAAGTTGATGCAACGTTGGAAGAGTTTTTTTATTTTGAAACGTACTAGACTGCATGTTTTTTTTGGTAAATAGTACTGCATTCGCGACGAAGAAGGATGATATGTTATCTTTTTATCCTTTTGTCATACACACCTAGTTGATGGCTTATTATAGTTGCACGTATACAGATCTTGACGTCATACAATGTTGTTTCCGGTGACGCTCACAGTTGATATATATTTCATGTTTACTGTTCCAAGTGATACTTGATTCAAAATTTAATATCGAACCCCCGAAACCAAGCTCAGTGCATATACATACTGTCTTGTTATATACCCCAATATTTAGCACAATACGCTAATTACTAGCAATAGCCTAAAAAATGTATCTCGTAATACCCATGAACATCAAAAGCGGCAGGTATATATATTCGTAGTTACTACGTTGACTGCTAGACACTCTAGATAGATGAATGTTTTCTAATGCTAAATCCATTTTACGCCAGATAAATACCAGTATTATTAAGTAGTTCATATTTTTATTTAAAAAGACCTTGAGGCTTGATGGTAGCTACGTACCAACCTAATTAAATATATCATGAGGTTGTATCTAAATACAACCGACAACGTCACTGCAATACAGAGTTGATAGTAAACAAGAGGCACAACTGTACAAGCTGCCAAATCCAATTATTAGGAAGCGATCATGTGATAAGAATTTTGGCGGCATCCTCTTCTTCCCCCCCCCCCCCCGCCTACAGAAATCAATACTAAAGCACTGGCCAGTCACGCCGGGCTCTTCGGGGATTCGAAATTTCTTGACATGGTTATTTGTAAACAAGCATCAGGGCTCGGGCGTATTAAAAATAAAGGTGTACAAAGTACTTAAACACTCGAACTGCAAACAGTACACTCATATTCACGTACACCGTATACGAGAGATAGCATAAGAAACAACAGCAAAAATGGCAACTAGCATAGCCTTGGTAACAGGTGAGTCTCTTGATGACCGTGTCTGCCCCTGGTCGTAATATACGTGTATACCGTATTACCTACAATGTGCATACATACGTATATACGTTTTGCAACAGTATTTTCTGAACTCCTAACTAATATCTAATATGCTGAATCATAGACTCCATTTATCAAGGGATATAGGTGATACTTTCTATATGTTTCGCCTGCATATACTTAGTCACTTTGCATCAGCTACATACTGACCTGACCAATTGCGCAATTTCTGCTAAAATTTCATATTTTTATCTTATTTCAAATACGTATAACTGCAGGCGCTGGAAGCGGTATTGGTCGCGCGGTATGTCGACGATTCGCACAGGCTGGAATTCAAGGTAGGTGTAAATTGAGGTTAGACAAGAATACGTCTTGATGGAGTGAGTACATGTAAAGCAGCATGCACATAGTTTGGTAAATGGTTATTGGGATTGTTTTGGCAACCAAGCACAAATAAATTCTTTTTGATATGTCTATCATTCTAACCTTACTGTTTATTTTCGCAGTAATGGCTATTGATCGTAATGGTGACGAGGCGAAGAGTACAGCGAGTGCACTGGAAGGCGCTGGCCACCAGGGCATGTCTTGTGATGTCGCGTCCCAAACGCAAGTCAACGTATGTGTTGTTTACGTTTGGACTCCACAGATATTAGCACTCTAAGTATGTATCGTATCGGTGTGTGCGGTTGAGTGTCAAGGTAGCCATTGCTAAGAATCGATGTGAGTGCACATGCTCGTATTCGCACGCTTCTTTGTGCGCAAGCATTCTACGAACCACGTTTCAAATGAACCCCTTCTGGATTGTGATACCATGAGTATCAATGATAAATAGCATAAGCTTATCCCAATTCTCGAACAACTTGCTCGTATTCACACACAGGAGACTGTGGAGAACATCATCAAATCTATGGGCAAAGACATCCGCACCGTGTCCCTCATAAACAGGTACAGCCTCTATGTCAGCCCGTTGTTCTCGGAGTGGTTAAATATGCACTGGGCAACTGAGATATTGTTCTTTGACCTGTACAGGACTGTCACAGCACGATTTCATGTGGAGAAGTCATACATGTATATAGATTGCATACCGCGTACGCTACATTGCCATCGAGCCCTTGTCAACACATGAGCGTTAGTCATATGTTAATCCACATCCTCCACAAGCGAAATGTGGAACATATTAGATACACAGTCTTCTGAATTAGATGTTTAAGTATAAGACCGGCACAGGCTTTCATAAGCTGCATGCGGTAGTTGTAGCCTGTTGCGGAAAACTAAGTATCTATATTCGCACATTCTAAAACTAGCGCTGGGATCACTCGCGACAAAGGTTTCCTGAAGATGACCGAGGAGGAATGGGATGCAGTCAATGACGTCAACCTGAAGGTATGCCTTTTAAATTTTCATGTGATATGATTGGGCGATGGGTTTTGCTCTCGAACGGTTGAAGTGGGTGTGCGCTCAGTTACTATGTCGTCTGCAATCCGTGGGGTAGACATGTGTTCAATGTGCCGATGATCTCAAACATGCACACGTGCGGCAGATATGATTCAACCGGAGAACAATATATACTAACAGGACATACTCATCTTCTGATTTATTTCAATCCTATACATGACTGATATCATATTCTTCCTCTGATTTATATAGGGCACTTTCCTGACAACACAGGCTGTGTGTAGAGCAATGGTGACAAAAGGACTGACCGGGGTATGTGCAATCTTCAATTTGTGTGGGTAAAATGTACGCATTCTATTCGGTAGTTGTGCTATATAGACCCATTGGCCTACGGTTTCATATCCACACCTTGATCTCCCTTCGATTCGATTGAGAATTCATTCGCAACCAACATGCTCAGTAACCCAGCAGACCTCACTTCCACTGGTATTGCTCATGCAACCCATATCAGTTGTTACACTGTGAAGATTAATATATACGCATACTGCCTGTGGTACTGATCTTGCATCACTATTTCACTATTTCTTTCTCCAGTCCATTGTGAACATCTCGTCCATTTCCGGCAAAGGTATGTCTCGATAGCTTGCTGGCCGTATATTCTGCATGACATCGTATTCTCCGAACTGTGCATCTGCTTATATGAATGAGTACAGTAACAACGTAAATAAGTACAGTGGCGTTACATAAAAGAGTGCAGTGACATTGATGATAACTTTTAAGTTGCCGGTTGGAGTTGACTAGAACTATCAATGCGCTGCGAGTGTAGGACTACAACCCCCCGTGTCTTCTTAGAATATTTATATGAAATGAGCTGATAGCAGTCAATTGATACCTACCTGACACTGTCCTAAATTCCAGGTGGAAATATGGGACAGGCCAATTACGCCGCATCCAAAAGTGGAGTCGTTGGCTTCACCAAGACCGTCGCCAAGGAGTTGGGAAGGTATATGAATGACTGCCAACACAGCAATAATATACGTAGTATATCTCGCTCCCTGCGCCTGTGCCGGATGACTATACAATACGTAGTATATCTCTCTCTCACTGTGCCTGTGCTAGGTGTATTTTGTCATTCTTGTACCACTGGCAACGTGTGCTCTTGCGACCTGGTGTTTGCAATACAACAGTATTGTTCCAGACACTGTGACTGACATGAAGGGTTCCCAACGTACTGACTTGTGTAACGACAATCAAATCCGGGCTTCTTTTTTTTTTCAAAACTATACCCCAACTACTAAAACACCGCAACCCCTAGAACAAACCGCAAAATCTCATGTCATATATATTTGTTCATTCTGTATATCAGCAAAAACATTCGCTGCAATGCCATTATGCCAGGCATGATTGAGACGCCCATGATCGCAACAATTCCCGACAAGGTGCAAGCAATGGTCAAGCAGATGATTCCGATGGGCGAAATCGGAAAGCCCGAGGATATCGCTAACGCCTGCTTCTTCTTATCATCCGATCAAGCCAGGTAAGTTTATTCAGTCATCTGAACCATTGACGCAACCCCTATACCCTTCGTGGCAAAGTGCCCCATAAGTACCTGGTGTAAGATCTTTCGTCTCTAAAACTATGGTCGCCCGCGTGGTGTTTGAGATTTTTTCTACAATCCCCAACGGTTTAGTCGCGTATTGCATATATCCAGCACCACATCATATTGTACTGGTTTTGAGGGAACTAGAACCAATGTGTGCCTGTTTGTATGCTAAGTCTCATCACAAACACTATCATCAACTGCGATATACTCCTCCAGGTACATCACTGGCCAAACAATTGAGGTTACAGGTGGACTTGGAATGTAAGTAACACCATGCTGGGCAGACAGATACGTCGCAGCCACAGATATATTCTGATTCCAATAGACAATTAGGAATTGTCATTGAATTTGATCTATTCTGCTTGGGCAAGGCCGCAGTGCAAAAGTTAGGAAAATCGCTATGAAGACTGACATTGTACGAATTAGACGATATAGAAATGCACATCCATAATAAAGATCACTACAATCAGCACAACCAGCAACAGCGAGATCTGTTTCGTATGTGCAGTTACTTCCGATTTTATGTTTTAACCTTGAACTCAACTCGACATTCTCGAGCGTCACTTTCCCAATCGACACCCAGATATTATAAGAATTTTCGATAATTTGTAATAGAAATATCTTGATTAAACTGGGAACTGCAAACTGAACATGGCAAGTAAGTAGTCCGTTTACTACAAATCAATAACAAATTCTGTGAATCGAGAAACCAATTATTTATCCACCTACACTGCATATATCTATATATACCGTAAAAATATAT
>NW_014039367.1:0-3938 GCF_001186125.1 Sphaeroforma arctica JP610 | reverse complement strand
TTATATATATATATTGTATTTAGTGTGTGACATGTGTAACACTGAGTCCGCGTGTGAACATCTGTGTATGATGATGGATTTTGGAATGTACATGTTGTATATAGAACATAGTGGAATGTTGTAAACTGAATTTTTAGTTTAAGAAAGCCAATGGTTTGCGTGCAAAAAGCTATATTTTGATATGGTTAATATATGGTTAATGGAAACTTAAGTTAATTTGAGAGTAAACATAAACTGAATTTTTAGTTTAAGAAAGCCAATGGTTTGCGTGCAAAAAGTTATATTTTGATATGATTAATATATAGTTAACGGAAACTTAAGTTAATTTGAGAGTAAACATAAACCTGAAAAATAGTGTAAAGTTTAAAGATAATGGCTAAAGTATCCAGAAGGGGACAGGGACCATGGTTCAAATGAAAGAAGACACCAAGAAGTGATCAGTCTTCAAAGTTTCTAGGATAGAGCTATTACACATTATTCAAAATCATACATAGCCTATGATATTTGTAGTAAATACGTTGTATGAAAATGTTGTTCATTGAAAATTTTAAAAGAACAATCAGTTTTTAGTCCTCATACAGTGGACATGTTCATATTTACTTATTTTTTCCTTTGTCTCCAAAAAAAATAGCTGTATTTGTTCCGAAATGACCGTGTGTCGGATTTTCGAAGTCGTTATTTTACAAATAATGTTAGAGGTACGTACCAATCGGCGCTCGTACAGTTCTGACTTACCGGGGTAGTGGTGGGAAATATCAAAGTATTTACCAGAATAGCTATCAATGAAGTACCCCAGGCAAACCATCCGATGTAGAAAGCATAGCCGTACTGCCATGTTGTGCCATGTCCCGCTATGGTATGCAGTGAGATAACCACCATCGTAACCAATATAAATACATTCTGTGGATAGGAAAAGAAACCACAACGATCAAAGATTAGATTCCAAGATAACAAAAAAGTTTACGATTGACAACGTCCATGAATCGCCGTGCGCAACACTGGCCACATAGTCATGGGATATTCATTTAACTTGAGAGCGATAGAAAATAATGAATGCTCGTCTGCAATTTCTTCTTTTTGAGCACAAGTTATCATTGTGAGTATATGAATAAACTTGATTCCAATCCCACTCTAAGGGATGAAAACGCACGGAATAACAACTGTTATTGTCAGTTAAATTCAGACAACAGACATCGTAAACTTTTAAATACAACACAACTTAAACCCATAAACTTAATATTCTCATACCTGCAGAGTATTAGCTAGCATCGCGGCACGAAGAATCTGCGTATGTCTGGAAGAGAGTGTGTAGGCTGAAAGCATGGACGCCACCGTTCCCAGAACTACCGACAAGATCAGGAATACGCGCGAAATCTTCACGATCTTGATGTGTTTAACACACTCGTCTTCTTTATCGTCCGTAGTTATTTTCGTATTGTCGCCGTGATCAAATATGTTTATATCTCCAGTTGTGCTACCTGAATCGCCTGTCAAGTGGCCCTGAAGCACATTCTTTCCTATTTCTACCCCTGCTACGGCTGGGCCTTGAACGCGTGTCGAGTGCACGTCTTTCAGATTCGTATTCGCACTTGAGCTGGCTGCTCTATACACTACTGGTACTATATGTACTGTTTCTACTGATCGAACGGGTTCTCGACGTACTATACGCTTGTCGTTTCTGCGCGTGCGAAGAAACTCAGTGTGGTGCAAGGCACAGTATCCGTCGCCTTCGTCAATCGGCACGCATAGATTAGTCTTTTTATCGCAGACACTCCATAAACCACGCGCTAAATCAGTACCACCCGATGCGGTAACTATCCTGAGCGACTCCCATTCATCACCGAATAAGGCAGTCAATGCAATCCCTGTCGAGAACACCAGCAAAACAAGACTTAATACATTTATGAGCCCTTGAGCTCGTGTGCCTTTCTGTGACATTGTGAGAAACAAACTAATAATATCTCTGAAACTACTGGAAGTATATGTGCTGATTTAACAGTGTGTGACTTATCGTGTTGGCAACCATCGATCAAGTTTTTTTCTTCTCGGAAGTAGTGATTAATGACCGTGTATGCTCTCGATTGTTGAATTTATAAGAACGGCATGTACGCGTTGTGATGTACCCACCAAACCTTCTGGTAGCGTTGCAACTTTCAATATGTTCTGATACCTATTAGTTGTGATACTGACGCTATTAATATAATAAATATATTGCCACACACACATATATATATATATATATATATTGTTGGTTTTTTCTAAGAATACTGTGTGGTATTTACAGATCTACATATTGCCCTTTCGTTTCTTATTTATTAGATTTTTACAGACGACACACATACTATTTATAGTTTTATACCAGGGACGTATCAACATAATAAGTATTTACTCCGTTCACGCATCGTTATGGCAACCTTATAAAAACCCGTCCCTCATTCGGCCGATATATACTCTCAATGTTACGTCATGCATAACTTGATGGTATGAAATCGATTTTTTCTATAAATTTCTGTGCTGTGTCTCAGGTGTTTGAAATCGATGATGTGGCAGATGTGCACACACTGCACTCTGGTGAGTGGAGTGACTCACAGACTCACAGTCTCACAATCACCAGAGAGTGTGACTGGTGACAGACTACGGAGTACAGACATCTGAGACTGAGAGACTGGGTTCAACATCTCTGAAAAAAATGTCAACGTGATGTGTCGGATATGTCATATGATCATACGACACTATAAAATGACGATAGAAATCATATGGGCACAGCGCCGTAGCGGCCATAGCCTTCAATCACTTACGGGCTCTGGATATTTGATACTGCAGTTCGGTACATATCAAGGTCCAATAGATACCAAACACCAATGCACATGATTTATCACACACACCATAGCACATGAGTGCTTGCTAGCAGTCTATGCCCCCGGCTATGTAGCATACCACGGAAGCCAAGAGCTGGTACATGCCAGTGACAATGTAGCTCACCATCAACGCTCAATATCACACACAGCAAGAGATCATTATGTACACAAAGTTCTCACACATATACAGCTCGGATTGTCTCAAATAGCGCAAGGTGTGTTGTTCATGTGCATTCAGGATTCCAGTAATAGAAGTGCCCTGTTTTTTGTCAACTTGATTTGAATGCACACCGTGCTAGTACAACTATAGCCTAAACTATCGCAAATATTATACAGTGTACTATTCGAGTATATCCAACATTATAGAAGCATAGGTGTTGTTAGTGTTCAAGTTCAGCTTCGTGGCTTTCTTTTAGATTGTAGCCGTATCCACTTTGACATTTCTTTCGATCTGGCAGTATGACTCGTGTTGCAGTGCCAATGCCGATTGTCCAAATTAAAGCTCAACATCGTTTCATTACAATAATGCATCCAAAGCCCTCTAAATAATAAAGCCCTCTAATGTACTATTTAAATGGCTAATATGATGCAATGGTTGAATATTTCCAATATAGTTATATAAATATATATATATATATATTTATATTTATATATATATATACATATTTATATTTATATATCTATATGTGTGGGTGTGTGTGTGTGTGTTGTATATATATATATATATATGCGTGTGTGTGTGTGTGTGTATGTATATATATATATGTGTGTGTGTGTGTGTGTGTGTGTGTGTATGTATGTATGTATGTAGGTATGTATGTATGCATGTATGTATGTATATATATATATATGTATGTATGTGCATATATATATATAAATATATATATATGTGTGTGTGTGTGTGTGTGTGTTCATGTATTATATATATCTGTGTCTATGTCCATATCTGTGTGTATCTGCGTGTTTGCGTGACTATGTATCTATGTGTCTGTGTCTGTGTATATTATATGTATATATATATATTTTATATATATATATATATTATATATATATATTTATATATATATATATATTTATATG
>NW_014039368.1:10397-20079 GCF_001186125.1 Sphaeroforma arctica JP610 | reverse complement strand
GAAGTTTACAATAGTTTGAAACCTAGTAATTTCCATCGAAGTTTACAGACCCCAACATACACGTGCTCGCGACTTCACTCTATACACGCGACCCAATTAACGGGAACCTCCATTTAAAGAGATTAATAAATGTGCCGACGCACAGTGTGGGTATGACATGTAACAATTAACCCCTAACGGTTTTTGGAATAGCAGACTTGCATCCACCTGTACACACTTTCTTGTTAAGTGCGACAAGTGTGAGAAGACCAATGGCTATCACACTTAAGTCTTGTGACAAAAAGCCCAACATTAAGTTGGAGTGAAGGTACTACCAGATTGTGTTAGACGATCGTGTAATAATCCCTGTATATTGCAATGGAAATGAAATCCTTGCGTTGATTGATCCTGGTTCAGAAATTTCATGTATATCCGATCGCTTTGCATTAATGAAAGATATCGAAAGGAGAACACAAACAACTCACCTCCTTTCAGCTGATGATAAAACTACTAAGTGTGATTAAAATCTCCCTGGCCGATGATAGGATTATCACTACCCAAGCTGTGATAGTTAATATGTCACAGAAGTACAAAAGTATAATCGGAATGTGCCATTTACTCACTCTAGGTATAACCATAACTGGTCTACCAAATAACATAGATCCATTAAAGGAACTGTCTGAACCCATATAAGCCCCGGTCAGACACAATCAAGGCATTAATACCTGACTTTGCAAACAAAATCATGGATCTGATTCTAGTTAATAAGAAGATAAAGATCACAGATTGGATAAAATTCTGTTTTTACAACGGATATGTCAGCCTTGACTTAACCAAGGTGGGCTTTACACAGTTAAAGTGTTCCTCAAGGAATTATGAATCCTGGAGAAACGAGGCTGTGGTAAAAGAACAAGTTGAGAAATGGCTAGCAGATGGAGTGATGGAAATTAACTATCAACAGGCGCCAGTTAACTTGGCACTGCTAGCCGTAGACCAACATAACTCTGACGGATCGTTTAAGAAAGTCAGAGTATGTTTGGATATGAGTCCAATTTTTTTTTATAGCCGACTCATAACTTTCACTTACCTTGTATTAACGAGCTACTGCGAAGGATGGAAGGTGCTACAGTATTTACAACTATATACCTTACACAAGGATACCATCGAATGCAGGTATATGAACCACATCGTAAATACTTTAGCTTTACGCGGAAAGGCAAACAATACCGGTGCAGATTGGCAACACTTGGCAAATTGGCAGTCACTTGGAGAGTTGGATTTGTCAGTGCTGGAGTGTGGACTCGGGACTGGCCTGTTGACAGTTGGCTAACCTGCTTCTCTCTTATGTTGTGTGTCGTTGACTCAGCGTGTTCTCCCAAACTCCAAATCTCGGCAGTCGGCTCTCAACTCTCAACTCTCATACTCTCAGCTATTTATTTTACTTGTTTTGCATCTATGCGCGCGCGTTTATATTATCTATACTCTCTTTTATATCTCAACCGAAACCAGACCAGTGTTCTTACTAAACAACACAACCCGCAGAGACTAGGAGCAACCACGCATGTGAATGTATTGCTTTTTTCACTCTAGAGAGCAACCGAGGAATGCAGATCTTTTTCAAGGCTTTTTGTCTTTTGACCATTTGTGGCATTCGTAATTTTGCCCCCCCTTTTTTTTCTGGCAATGCTTGACTCAGCCCTCGGCCCTCAGAGTATGTTTTAGAAGGCTACACCTCAGGTTCAGAGCTCAGGGTTCAGGGCCGCCGTCAGGGCCCTCCGAGGCCAGGGCCAGGATAGACTCGGGCCTCACAGGACCGAACAGGCCCAGGGCCTCAACCCCCAGGCCTCACCATTGGGAAATAGAGCTTCAGAAGTTCAGTGACAGCACTCCGAGTGACAGTCTTCACAGTTCACTCTTCAATGTCTTCAGTCGTCAACCCTTTAAACCCTTGTCAGCTGAGCGATATGAAAAATATCTGTGTCACAACATGAGACTGAGAGAGTGATAAATACGATGTACTCTAGAATAACTAGAGACTGAGTCAATAGTCATACATACTACAACATTATTTACTCTAGAGTAGAAAGTCAACTACACTGGACAGCACTGAATACTGATCACAGCACTGAGTAAATACTACATACATAGTACATACAGTCGTACACTGATACACCAAATGAATTATCTCATTGGAATATTGTGTATTCCGTCTTCCGGTCAAAAACATTATTGGCTACGAGACAAGAGTTTATCGGTTCATAAATAATATAAATATACAAATTTTAAACAAACAGACAACAGCCAACCCGAAGTAGATAGGCACTCGAAGTCGATACATGGGTTTTTTTTGAATTGACTGGCCTTGACTAGTTCCTTATGTACGACGGCTTACATTCGTCCAGTTTTTTTTAAAATACAACCCTTTACCATTTTTTCAAAATAAAAATAACTATTGACATTTGTCGACAATGGCTGAATGGCAATGGTTCATGTGTGTTTATAAATACAATTTGTTTTCAAAAACTATGATCAAGGTACAACTGTACAAAGATGTCTTTCTGAAATATTTATATGCGTAGAGTAGGAGTGAGTAGACACAAGCACTATTACTTTACTCTTCGGAGTTTTTTTATCCCTATTGAGTATTGTTGTTTATTTTTTTGGGTCAAGCATCATACCTTTTTTTTCAACGAAACCTATTCAAAAATATCAAAGGCATCCGTACTATAATATGTATGTATTTTAAAAAAAAAGTATTTAGTATGTACTGTAGGCTAACTTCATAGTTTTACGTTGCAACGTTTATATTTCAAATGTACACCAGCCCAAGTATTGCCTCTCTGGAGAGTTCAGACACCACCACCCCTAACCGGGATGTAATTCAATTGTAGAAAAGTACCGGTAAAATCACATTTATATGGTAATTGGGGCAGGTGTCTGTCTGTATTCTATAAATTTGGGAATATGGTTACCCCGTAGGGGTAGGATACCGGAGGAGGTGTAGGCTCTCTCTCGAAAGCGTGTAGGAGGAGGTATGTTACCTACTAGTATTATCGGATGGTCGTACTATAAAGCCACTATTATAACTTATAATCCTTTCTCCCCTCTTTTAAAAACAGGCAGGTGGGCATCCCGGGCTCAAGGTAATATATAGTAGTTTGGTAGGTGAGAGATAGTAAACTAAGGTAAGATAGAGGGTACCTCTAAGAGAGGGGTTCTCAGCCACCCTTGGGCTGACCGTCCTAAAAGTTAAGTATATGTAAAACATTGTACTTTTATATCCATAGAGTAGTCCTGAATATATATAGGGTCATTCTCCAGGTCATATGGTTGGACCTATTTTTACCCGCCAAAGTCCCACGGACGGTGGTCCGTTCAGCCATACCTTCTTTCTTCTCTAGGAGGTCGAAAAATCAAATTATTTCACGCCAATATATTTGCAAAAAACGTTGCAACGTTTAAAAATCAAAAGGTATACGTAAAACGTTGTACTATTATTTCTACAATGCCTTACTTTTAATGAGGTTAGACTGTGGGGCGTAGGCCTGTACGGGCTGTAGCCCTTGGGCTTGTTTTGCTGATCTGGTTTTGATAAAGAACATGCATCGCATAAAAGTAAAGTTTTCGATGTATTATACATATCAAAAACGTTTGGATACTAAATGAGTAAAAAACATGTTTTAATATATATTATGTTTTATACTATGTATATTGCTCTATATGGATTTACAGCACGTTTACAACACGTTTCAAACATATATATAGATCCAATATTCATTGGTGTATTGTGAAATGTTGACATTTTGTACCTCTGATTGGTCTAGAAAAGAAAAGTTTTGCAATGTTGTAAACCTGTATTAAACCACTAGATCAAAATATGTAGTATTTTATGTATGTATTATACACATGATGTTGAACACGTAGTAAATTAAAAAAACACTGTCGAAAACCAGGTCAATTGTTTTGATCACTCCAGAGAGATTAGTGTGAGAGAGAAAGAAACACAAAAGAGACTGGCACGGCTGAATGATACTAACAGCTAATCCCCTGCCTGGTTCTGCGTGGCTGAGAGCCTGAGACTGAGAAACAAACCTGTCACCTGAGGGCTGAGTGACTGAGTCAGAGTGAGATAGTCATCGAGTCCCTGTGACAGCCACTGACAGGCTGGCCCGCTGACATCCAAGATTTATATATTGTTTACAACAAATATTTTTTATTTCATTTTATTTTTATACCAACGGCCTACACGAGCTCTTTTTTTAAGAGCTTTGTATGTACATACCCTCTCTCTCCTACTACTACCAGAGAGAGGGCTAGACCGCTAGGAGCCTAGAGGGCTAGTGTCTATACTCCCTAATAGAGTATCTTAACTTTTCACTCTTCAGTGATAAGCCTTTACTCTTCAGACTTCAGTCGTCACTCTCCACTTGTTGTGTGGTCACTGGTCACTGAACTGACCAGTTGACCACTGATGACCAGTGACCGCTATTTAATATTGAGTGTTCACTGTTCACTGTTCAGAGAGAGAGTTCAGTGTTGACTGTTGACTGTTGAGTGTTCTGTTGACAGTCTTGAGTGTGACTGTGACTGTCGTCTGTCGACTATTTTAGCAGATAGCATAACTCAGCAACTCAGCATGTACTACTACTAGTAGTAGAGTTGTAGAGATGAGCAGTCTCCAGTTATCCACACTGTCCACCCCCCAGGGTGGCCCAGGGCCCCAGGCCCTGTCGTGTGTCGGGCCAGTTTTCAGTTTTCACTCTTTCAGTGTTCAGTCTGCAGAACACCCAACCACCAGCAGAGGCACCAGTAGTGACTAGTGACCAGTTCCACACTTCACAGAAAAAGAGAGGAGAGAAGAAGTTCAGTGTTCAGTGTTTACTGTTATTGTTCACATTTGACATTTCTGATTTCACACTTCACAGTTCACAGTTCACACTTCACACTTCACAAATGACAAATCACAGTACATTCTGAATTTTTGATTCACACCTATTTGTTCAGGCTCTCGCTCGCCGCACAGGTGCAGTGAGTGACTGCACTGAGCAGATTTGTTCCACAAAGCGACTTTGTCTACACGACACCCTCACACTACAAACTACTTTTTGTTTCTTTTATAGTTTTTTTTAAAACAATGTTTAAAAAGTATAAAAAAACAAAAGACAATAAAAGATAAACAGCTATGCATATTGTGAATAAAAAATTAAAACGCATATAAAAATTAGGGCGACACACATGACAGATGGCACAGTCAGACTCTGGCCAGTGATGTCACACAATCCAAATTCCAAAGTAGAAGGCAATCAGCCAATCACACAACCTGTCACACAGGTAAGGATGGTGGAGTCAATTGGAGTACTGAAGATATTTTTTTATATCTGACCTGGTAGCCGTTTCCGACGAATTGGAAAGTGGATGAGATGCCAAACGTTTCGAGCTGGTCGTAAACCTATCGCGTACAGTCACAAACTCCCACTTTAAATGGATATTATGAGTTTCAGACTCGTTTTAAAGTTTTTGATACACCATTCTGGAATATCGTGAATAAATTCAATTATGTCGTTTACCATGTTGAAATTATAATGTCGTCTGCTCGCTGATAAGAGTTTAATAGTCATCAGAGAGTGACGGAGTGGCAGGATAGCACTGTAGCTGCCCCAGTCTTCAAGAAGGTCAGGGCCAACCGTGTAGTTCAGTACATTTAGTATTTACATATTTTTATTTATTAAGAGCAATTCATCTTCTTTCTTCAGGTCTGGGCTGCAGTCTGCACTCCCCCTTCCTGTGTGCAGTTGCGCACTGTGCAGGCCCGTCACAGCCAGAGGCCCAGAGCCCAGACTCCAGAGAGAGGGTTTATGTACATATTAACTATTTGTCCTCTAATTATTATTCTACTCTTAGAGTAGACTGTAGAGAGAGCTATTATTTAGGACCGACTGTCCGACTATCGCTAAATATATAAAGTTGTAACATAAATAAATGATCCGCTAAACGTTAAAAATCAATTGTATACTTCCATTTCGAGGTCCCGTTTTTAAACAATAGTGGGGCCGGATTCCAGGTCAGGCGATAGGCATACACGTACCAGATTTTTGTCCTGGTTAGATTTCGAGACCAAGTTTTATGGAGTAGGTGCACTATTTAGTTCACTATTTACAAGGCAAAATATACCAAAATACGTTGCAACGCAAGAAAACAATCCGTTAAACATTAAAATTAGTCAACTTTACATATTATGTTTTTTGTTTTTTTAAAAACTAATATGATATGAAGTATTGAATCCGTGGCCGTGGGGGACAGGCGGGTGTGATCTCCAGGCACCAGCCTCTCTCTCTCTACTACTACGAAAGTAGTAGAGAGAGTAAGGAGTCAGAGTCCAGACACCGAAGTAGAGTGTAGTGGTAAGTGGTAACTGCAAGTAAGAAGGGTGTATTTTTCATTACAGAAATAGAGGGCAGGGCGGCAGCGGGCAGCACGGCTGATATTTCGAACAAGAATTTTGGTTTTGGTTTTGGTTTCTAAAAAAAACAAAAAAAACAATAGTCTTTGATGTATTTACACATATAAGATAAATTTATGCTCTTTATTATGCTGTATTTATATTTTTTCACAAAACAAAAGCAATGTAAATAAACCCCAGGCCCCAGGGCCCAGGGAATTTCACAAGTGAGTATTTCAGTATAATCTATGTGTAAATAAATATACAACATTTATAAAAAAAAATACTACGTTTAGACTAAATACACGTCTGAGCACTGGTGAGTGATGAGTGATGACATTTCAAGCATTTTTATAAAAAACAAATCAAAGCCAAAATAATATATTTATAAATAAAGGGCTCAAATATGATAAATCCTTTTCTTTTTTGGGGTCTTTTTGGCTGGTTTTTTTTTATATATCCAAAAAAAAAAACAAAAAGCAAACAAACTAAATATTAACAAAACAATATTAATATTTTTTAAATAGGTATTTATGGTGTTCCTGCAGATATTTTTATATTTAGTCTGGTAGTGAAATATTGACAACCGCACAATCACATTCCTAAACAAGCATAAAGTTGCTGCTAGTGAACTCACTTGTAGCTGAATACAATGTTGCTCTCTGATAGAATGACAAGTATACGTCGCGCTTTTAATAGCAAGTCCAAAGATGTGCAAGTACCAGTTGGCGTTGATCCAGTTGGACGTAGTATCCCCGAGAAAGTGAAGAGTGGCAGGAGAGTTGATGACGCGCGCACTAGCATGTTGCAACAATTTATTAGGCAATTCACCCCAGATCGTGGCTCTACCTCAGAGTCCCAGCAGAAACGATCATCAAGCACACGAAGAATCAGCTTGAAAGGACGGCGTGGGCGATCAATTCATGCAAGTAGGGAGAAGGTGTCTGGTCAGCCGCATACGCTTGAAGAAACGATGATAGATAGCGATAGCACTCTGAAAGTTATAGAGAGCTTGCCAAAAGAAGTACTATTGGACAAAAATCGTAGGAAAAGTTTCCGAGACAGAATTCGCAGCAAGAGTTTATACGTGAAGTTGCCCTTAGAAAAGAAGTCCTCTACCCCGACTAAGACGACGAATTCCTTTATAAATCAAACTGTGACATCAGCGAAAACTGTGGAGCCATCATGGGTTCAAAATGGAATAGAGGCAAAGAAAGTTAAGAACGTAACGACTAAAGTCAGCAAGCACGACAGAGTCTGCAAGGAGAGTCCCTACGCGACGAAAGGTGAGCAGGTCTATATCGTAAAACTCTCAGGGGAGGATAGGAAGCCGAAAGCTACCGCGATTTCCACACAAGCAGAGATACATTTACTTAAGGCGTATAGCTCCTCATCATTATTAGGTAGTCACGCGAAGCCGAATATGTACAATTCATCGTCATTAGGTGGCTCCCTATGCTCGATTGATCATTTTCGCATAGACTCGATACAATCCCCGCAGCGCACTCGAACGGATGTTAATCGTTCGACGCGAGCCTCTGCGCCAATGACACTAAGGCCAATTGCTAGATCCAACGTCCTACGAAGTAGAAGCTTTAGGAATCCGAAAGCTACCGCGATTTCCACACAAGCAGAGATACATTTACTTAAGGCGTATAGCTCCTCATCATTATTAGATAGTCACGCGAAGCCGAATATGTACAATTCATCGTCATTAGGTGGCTCCCTATGCTCGATTGATCATTTTCGCTTAGACTCGATACAATCCCCGCAGCGCACTCAAACGGATGTTAATTGTTCGACGCGAGCCTCTGCGCCAATGACACTAAGGCCAATTGCTAGATCCAACGTCCTACGAAGTAGAAGCTTCACCGGGGTATCTACAAGTAGTGACCACAGTGGTGCTGATATTCCTGTAGATTCGTTCAAGATACAACGGAGACCCGTCACGCAGTTGGAGAAATCAGCAAGTAGGAATACTTCACTCGAGAAAGAAAGACCGGTAGCAGCCAGTAGGCCGTTAGTTCCAGATCGTTTCGTCTTTGACGAGGGTATAGCGACGCCTCAAATTTATCCGAGACTGAAGAAAAATAGTGAGTCGACTACACATGTCAGTATACTATCACATGACTCGCTCATAAGCAACAATACTAGATCACAGCCTGCGAAGGGTACCAAAGTACGCATCAATACATCCATCGCTGAAGTACAGACGTACGGGCCACAAGAGTATGATAGATCAGCATCATTGCATATCAAAGACACTCCTGGCATAGAAATTTATCTAGAACTTATGAAATTCAAAATTGACGAGATGCTCGTGGACCCTGCGTCGAAATGCAATAACAATTACCATTTAGCCTCCGCGAGCGGTACTCATAAAACTACGCTCATTAACATGCTTGCTGATCTGCAATAAACAAATTGTTTACAATATGATTATATGTCGCGAGCGTTTAAAGAAGCATTGAAACATAGTGAAAGCGGCGAATACTCCAAAAATTGATATGATGGGTAACATATTATGCTACTACATTCTGGGTACAAATGCTTCTTTTGGATAATAAAAAGTATAATAATATACCTCACAATCAATATAACTATATACGCAATATATGTTTATATATATATATACATATACATATATATCCTAGCGCAGTAGCTGCTCCAGTCTTCAAGAAGGTCAGGGCCAGCCGGCTGGCGGCCAGGCCCGCCATCTGGCCCTGGGTTCCCATCAGTAGTGTAGTTCAGTACATTTAGTATTTACATATTCTTATTTATTAAGAGCATTTCATCTTCTTTCTTCAGGCCTGAGCTGCAGTCTGCACTCCCCCTTCCTGTGTGCAGTTGCGCACTGTACAGGCCCGTCACAGCCAGAGGCCCAGACCCCAGACTCCAGAGAGAGGGTTTATGTACATATTAACTATTTGTCCTCTATTTATTTTTCTACTCTTAGAGTAAACTGTAGAGAGAGCTATTATTTAGGACCGACTATCCGACTATCGCTAAATATATAAAGATGTAACATAAATAAATGATCCGATAAACGTTAAAATTCAATTGTATACTTCCATTTCGAGGTCCCGTTTTCAAAAAATAGTGGGGCCGGATTCCAGGTCAGGCGATAGGCATACATGTACCAGATGTTTGTCCTGGTTAGATATCGAGACAAGTTTTATGGAGTTGGTGCACTATATAGGTCACTATTTACAAGGCAAAATATACCAAAATACGTTGCAACGCTAGAAAACGTTAAAATTAGTT
>NW_014039368.1:0-7379 GCF_001186125.1 Sphaeroforma arctica JP610 | reverse complement strand
GTGTGTGTGTGTGTGTTTCTGTGCGTGAGTGTGTGTTTGTCTGTGTGTGTGTGTGTGTGTATGTGTATGTATGTGTGTGTGTGTGTGTGTGTGTGTATGTATGTGTGGTTGTGGTTGGATGTGCATATGTGTGTGTGTGTGTGGGGGGGGTGTTTGTGTATGTATGTATGCCTATTTATTTAATATGAGGTCGGGACTTCGGGTCCGTTGAGAGAATAGTCGATGAGTCGTAGACTCTGCCAATGGAGTATGTCAGAGTGGCAGAGGCATTCTTCCGTGACCATAGAGGCATAGACTCTGCCACTCACTCACAGCAAATGCACACTCTCTCTCTCGAGTTTAAATGGTAATAGCATATAGGCTCATACGGCATACGGTCATACCCTTCTGGCCTCAGCTCCCGGGCTCAGGGTATCCTCATTCCTCGGCCCTCACGGCTTACAGGCCCACACGGAATACTCTGATAGTGATGAATTGAAATTCACTCCACGGTCCAAAACACTTACGTGATAGGTCCACACTACAGTAATCCACACTGCTGTAATTCTGAGTCCTGAGCGCTGACTGCAGTGCGATTAGCCATATTTTGTTCTTTCTACTTTCTCAGAGTAGATGCCTACATAGCTAGACTCGACACTCTATACAGTCTACACTAGAGCTAAGTAGAGAGAGACTGGGAGAGACCAGGAGGGCAAGAGGGTCATGAAAATTATAGCTGCGAAATTATTGCTATTTTTAGCACAAATATGATCAGACGACACGGTCCACAGCCCACGGGCCAATCACTCTGATAACCATTGTCTTCCTGCCTTGTCCTATGAAATCCCCCAAAATTTGTACATGAAATACCTATTTGGGCTATGGCACGTATGAGTGATGACGACAGAGTGCAGACGGAGTAGAAATACAATTTGAGGGGCAGGAAAATAAATTGAAATTGTGTGAGGAAATTAAAAAATATGAACAGTCATACTGTATCACCTGGTCAGGCACCCGACAACGACGACACCCACCTGCCAGCATGTCGGCCGACATGTCGTACATGTCGTTTGGTTATATGTCGTCCCGACACATCGCCGACATGTCGGCACTGACATGTTGGTGTCGATACTCCCCATAAGAGTCTGGGTGCAGTAGGCCAGGTCAGTAGGACCACCAGTACTGTTCTCAATGTACTGATGACATTTTTTTTTTGACTTTATTATATTTATAACGGTCACTTTGGAGTACTTTCTTGCCCTGCTCCTAGCAGAAGTATGTTTGGGATGGGCGCATTGTGTAGGCGTTTGTTGTGTATTGTGTAATCTTGGACTGTTGTTTGTCGACGACGCACCAGCATGATTAAATACTTTTTACAGGTGCTAACACAATTCGTTTCAAACAAACAATAAACATGACAATTGATGTCCGTTTCACGAACCACATCACTCATAATATCATTATACCTATAGCTTCAAAGCTTAAGGTTTGAATATTTATGAAGAAGTATAAAAGCCGCGCAAAAAGCTGTTACTATACTACATATTTACATATTTAGTTTACATATCAAATTAACAACCACAGAATATGATAATTGTTTTTGTGCATGTATCAAAGTTGCACTTTGGCTTTCGGATTGTGTATTTACTATTTTTACTTTTGTTATTGTCAACTGGCAAATGTCCTGGATATTTGAATATTCATATTTGCAAATCCTTGAGGTGCATTTCTTTACTATTTTCAGGTGCAATTGATAAATTGTATTCACGAAACTCATTGGTGTAGAGATTCTACTAATTAGCTGAGAATTTATTTTGAATGAAAAACCATATGTCGGCAAAATTGGAACAGATGACACTGTACAACGACGACACCCCCCTGGCAGCATGTCGGCCGACACGTCGTACATGTCGTTTAGGTAAATGTCGGGTGTCGTTTACCAACCCAGTGTATGACAGAAGCCCAGTGATTCTGTACCTATTTATATTTATGTACAATTGTCCACCTCTTTTTAAAAAGGTGTCTATCTCTTTATATGTTCAATTCTTATTTGGGCCGACCCATATGTGAGTCGACCCTTTTGGGGCCGGTCCATCAGCCAGCCCCTCTGCCATGAGGACTCTCAACGCTCAGTGAGATTCCAAATAGAGACTCAGACTCTGCAGTCTGCACTTCTCTTATAGTCATAACATTTTTAGCTTAGCTGTTGGTATTATCTAAGTACATAAACTACTATTTAAATATCAATTTCTGATGCAAGACACTTATCTAGTGGTGATCGTTGTTGTGTGAAAAAAAAGCACAATCACACAACCAACGTTAGGTGCACATAAGTGTGCTAATTGCGACCGCAACATGTATACAAAATGTGGCGTGCACATTTACGAAAGGTATGGCTCAATCGGTTACTGCTTGTGTTCTAAAGATAAATCCTAAGCACCAGATTATCGTGGTGATTCTTTGTTCTACCTGAACCTGGTAGGGTGAACCTGACCCAGAAGTGTCTACCTCTTTATATGAACTGGACATATATAGAGGTATGACTGTATCCATATAAAAAAATTGTGTCCTATTTTCAGAAGGCTATGGATACGACGATATGTACGTATTTATTTATTACTAAATATTTACAAATTAAAGAGGATACAATCGTACATTTTGTTTTAAAAAAAAATACGAATAAAATTCCGATGACTAAAAGAAAAGAAATTCCTCTAAATACATATCTGGGGCACGGTCATGTCAAGACATAGATGCACTCAAATTCAACTTGGGTCTATAATAGGAATAGATTACAATGCTAATTTAATTTTGCTACCTGTATTTGCATTGATATATGGCTCTGATAGGGCTGATAGAACACATTGGTCTTTCGGACCATCGCAATGGATTCGGGGCAAAATAAATAAATATATGTAAAATGACAACTGCGTGCAAAGTGATTCAAAGTATACACTACACCACAATTTGGGATTAAAATACATTTGGAGATAGTGCAATACAGGGAAAATATTTAACTTGGCTATTACGCAGTACCTGCTTCTTGCTAAAACTGCGCTTCCAATTTCTTCATACTTGCTGCTCGCTGCCAGAATTATTCGTATTGGCTGGCTCCTATCATAAAATATACTAAGAACGATATGGTGCTCTCTGCAGGCATGGCTAGTATTCGTCGCGTTTTGGGTAGAGGTAAGGTCGTGGCAGACTTAGATCAACTTAGTCCTATTTCGCCCATGCAGTGTAAGAAAGATTCCGTAGTGACTATCGAGAGAATAGACAAGGTTAAAAACAAGCGCACCGATGAGGCCAGTTCGAAGTTGAAACAATTCCTCCATCAAATTTCACTCGAACAGAACTCCTCGTCAGGGCTGTCGACAAAGAAACGGAAGAACGTATCACCAAATCGAAGCAAAAGTATGTATGCCCGACAAAATATGGAGACCGGTGATGTTGCTGGCCTGTCTCGGGAACAGTCACTTACCCCTGAATCTAAATCTCAGGTTTTAACAGACGTCAACAAGCGACCGAGGAGAAATATTCGAAGTATACAGCGTAGCAAAAGTATGTGTGAAAGGTCGTCGTCGTCAGCTATAGCCAGGTTGTCTACCAAAAACAATAAACCTGGGAGTGAGGCCGTCGAAGTGGGCCCAGAATCCCTTTCAGAACGAATCTCCTCCAAATCAATTAAAGTGATCGCAGGTAACTGTAATGACAAGACTGTAGTACAAGCAAATAGCTCTGTCTCTCCTCCGGAAAGCAGTACATATTCAAGCACAACAGGGACGCCTCGAAGCCGCAAAAGCCCGATCTACTTACTGAAGGGCCGCAAGAGCCGCGGAAGCAGTCGCTACGCCCAAAGGGGTGAGCAAGTATACATTGTGCCCTTGTCAGGTTTTGACCAGGGCGTGGACAACCATCACGGAGATGATGTAGCGTTTTCCGGGAAGAACGTCACCTCCCTCGGTAATGCTACCATATCTAATCTGAAGACGCTTAGACGACGGAGCGAAAGCCTTACCGATCCCTGGGAAAAAGTAAACCAAAGTTCTATGGAGCGTAGAAGAACGAATTCGTTGCCAGAAAGTCACGGAGTGAAAAAATCGACGGAAGTCATGCGCCAATGCAAAAAGAAAATGCACACTCCTGACTATAACAACGGAGATACAAACCAAGAAGTTGCGCTGCACTCGATGCGATGCCCAACTGATGCGCTGGTATTCTCAAGGACCATAAAATCGCCTCCAGTTCGGCGACGAGCGGACAGGAAAACGACATTGTCTGTGGGTTCGTATGATTTAGCTTCACAGTACAGTGATGAATACAAGACGGCAGTTAACAAGAAAAGAGTACGCATATGTCCATTCACCGCTACAGTACAGACATACGGCGTGCAAATTTACGATAGGACGGTGCCTGTTGACCGGGAAAGTCTGTGGGGGCGGATGGATATATACACCGAGTTAATGGATTACAAAATCAACGGCATGGACGTACATCCATCCTCGAGAGATAACATGAACTTCCACCTCAATTCTGTATCTGGAAGGCAGAAGACCATACTCATCAATTTACTAGCGGGCTTGCGATAGCATCAAACAGCGTTATTTATATTCATGAGATGACAACTTTGAGCGCACCACTGTGTGAGGGTAAGTGTATACTAAAATCTGTACAACTCAACTTATTCAAGGCACGAAATTTTAAAGGAATCTGTTTGATACGGATTACGAGATTTCTTTTGCCGGACCAATCTACAACTCGCATGTGCTAGTGGCACTATCCTGCACGATGCAGAAGTCGCGTGATAGAATATATCAACACTTACAAGGTTCTCTGGCGTTTACCACCTTCACTTTACGATACGTTAACATGTATGATCCGGAATGTATGCTTTTAATACTTTAAATAGGTTGTCATGTGCAAACAGAGAAGTATTGGACGATACTCACTGATTGTGAAGTTTGAAATTTACTGTTTTGAAATTATCAGCCCGCCGCGATCCTAAATAGGTATCCCTCGAAGGGAATAAATTCGTCTAAATCTACTAGATTGTTGTAATATACTTGGGAGTAGATCATCTTCGCCTTATCATATCTGCACCTTTTCTCCTATCTAATAAATATGTTCATTATCATTTATTTACTAGAAGAACTTCCCTTTTTAGTTTTGGATCTCAACCCCCAGAATATATGACCTGATTAGCGACATATGCGACGATTACATAACCTTGCCCGTATAGAAACTAAATTTACAACCAAATTTTAATCCAATACATATTGAACGAGAGTGCCGCTGCAAGCTCTATCGTCCATTAAGTTCCTGATCGAGCAGCTCTTCCTCGTCATCACTACTCAGCCTAGTCACAGACGCGGGTGGGTTGGTCCTTACGGTCGGGTCTTGATCATGATGATAATGACTGAAAGCTGCGGGTGACGTCGACTCCATCTCATGTTCCAACTCCGCGTCCAGATCAATAAACCGGAACGCACGCTCTCTCTGCCTGCGCAGATGTACACTCCTGCGGATAGCATACGCCAGTGACAATAGCAACAAGCACACCACCACCGCAGCGATTATATTGTAGATTAGCTCTGTATTGTCATCGGTACTCCCTTCAGTTTCAGCCGTGTGTTGTGCTGTGTTGTCATCGGCAGCGGAGTATGCTGTCGCCTCCACCTCCACCGTTTCCGGGGAGTACATATCGGGCACACATTTTTCATTGGGATGCAAAACATACGCCAAATTTTCACTGTGTGGATCAAACAGAGGCAACGCGTTAGACCTCGGCGTCGTGTGCAGAAACTGTGTGCCATGTGGCCACAGGTATAGTAGTTGACATGTTTGTGAGGGGTAAGTAATTGCGTATCTGTGACACGAGATCAAGTGCAGCACTGTGTGCCATGTGGCCACAGGTATAGTAGTTGACATGTTTGTGAGAGGTTGGTAAGTGCGTATCTGCGACACGAGATCAAGTGCAGCACTGTGTGCCATGTGGCCACAGGTATGGTAGTTGACATGGTTGTGAGGAGTAGGTAAGTGAATATCTGTGACACGCGATCAGGCGTACATATAAGAAAGAAACTGGAGCAAGAGACTATAAGTCTACTTAAACTATACTATACTGCTCTCCCTCGATGGTTATGCGCGTTAGTGAACCAAACCTTGAAACTTTCCTGTGGTAACCGTGCCCAATCCGAAAGGTTTTCCTCTTCATAGACAGTGCATCGTTGACGCACAACCCCAAGGCCGACAAGCTTATTCCAACTAAACAAGCCGCGCTCCAGTACCGAACTTTCGAATCTAGCGCAGGCTACTTGTACCATACGCATTCGATACCAAACGGAAACGGATGAAACGTTCCAGGCGAGTCATGGATAGCGCAATACCTTCAATGTACGTATTTCCACTCGCCTCCCACTATGTACACTATACGATACAATTGCATATACGGGCGTATGATTTGTTCCTTTTCGGTAGAATACGGAATACTGGCGTTGAACAGGACAAACGAATCCGAAGCAGTGGGCATTCGCACATAGACTCGAAGCGTGACAGTTTTACGGATGAACGATGTACGTGTTAAACCGTCATACCAGCTCCTATATGGACACTCACAGGATACCCCACTGCCTTAAAACGTGAAAACTCATGTAACCAAACTACTATAGCACAACACTACGCATCAAAGCAGCCTAGGTAGCCAGACTTGCCCCTACGCACACACGGGTGAGACATACTTGCATCCCCGCTTATGCATCTCACGTCGACGTTCGCGGCATAACACCAACACACTACCTTCAAACCTGCACACTGCGGCCACCAAACGACAATGGAACTGTAATACGAATCAAACTAGCCTGGTTAACCAGACGTGACACATACGCCTGTATAGGCAGGACATACTTGCATCCCCGCTCATGCATCTCGCAGTCGGAGTTAAACAACACCGATTTCCCCTGCCCATTGACACCACACAACAGCGCATTGTTGGCGATGTTGTGTGGGCAGGCCAATGCCAAGGTGGAGCACATGCCACCCTCAAAGTCTTCTGCTTCGCATTCCCCGTCGTGTGCAATATCCAATGAAACCTAATGAGATAATGGATTGTGGTTGCATGCCATATCTGTGAGTGTGTGTAGGTCTACCGTGCATCAGGTATGAGGTGAAAGCGTACTGACTGCAGATGGTGGTGTGATCTTGAAGTATGAGGAAATTGTTGAGACGGAAGGAAAGAAGTTGTACTTAGTATATGATGGCCTAGTTCCCACAGAGAATGTCTGTTCATATACAGGTCTTATGTATCTCCGCCAATAGTTGCACTGCAAAGTTCGTTCCAATCCAGTCAAACTCTCTTCGACCACAAAATCAGTAACAACAACACATACATACACACACACAAA
>NW_014039369.1:16814-20108 GCF_001186125.1 Sphaeroforma arctica JP610 | reverse complement strand
ATATACATTTATGTATATATGTATATATATGGTGTATTCATGTGCACGCGATCCTTTGTTGGTATTGATCTCGCTTGAGGAAATGGTATATACCTACTTTTACTATTCTATAAATAGATTCCCGATTTCTTCATGGATGCCTGGTACTTCCTTGGCTTCACCTCTCTCGTACTCACTACATACCTACTATCTCTGTTCTATAAATAGATTCCGGATTTCTTCATGGAAGCGTGGTCTTTCATTGGCTCTCAGCTTGACATTTCTCCATTGCACGACATCAATCTCACCGATCTCGATGCACAGCAGGATGTGTTCCTGACCATCAAGGTGAGTCGGACCAAACCGCAAAACCACAAAACCGCAACAATTTAGCACCGAAAAAATTCAACCCCGAAAAAATTCAACCACACCCTCCCCACACACACACACCCTTTCTCCGTATTGACATGTGGGACTATTCGTGTTGGAGTGCGTGCGTTGTAGTGAGATTCTTTATTTGTATGTGCGTGTAAGCTCTTTGTTTGGTTTCATTCAACACACTAGTTTACGTATTCAACGCATTTGTCTGCGTTCACTCTGTGCCAACAGAAGACACAAGCAATTCCGTTCAACGCACTCATTTACGTTCACTAAACCAAATCCTTATATCAAACCAACAGAAACCGGAGGAGCAGGACGATTTGGCCAACATCGGCGAATCTTCCCCCGCTCTCAACCTCACGGAGAAAGGTAGGGGTATATTACGTTGATTTTCACGTCCGAGCGCTGGGTAAGCAACCCTTTTATGTCGTAATTATACGTTTTCTACAAAACGTTACTTATCACTCATCCCTTACGCAGATATCATTCCCAGTTGAATATCTGAAATACAAATCTGAAAACACGATTTTACGTTTTCCATCCGAACTTACCAAACCCTAAACCCTAAAACATCCCCTACACACATGATTGCAAGTTGGAGATCTGAAAACGTAATTTTACGTTTTCTACTCAAACTCACCTACCACCCATCAATTACGTAGATGATTCCAAGATGAAGGTCTCGTTCAACTGTATGAGCCCAGAAGCCGTATTCGTTTACGATTTCGGTTCTGAAAATAGCTCCGCTGTGGTACTTACGGGGTCACTACTGTATGAAATGGTTGCCCTGTCCAATGGCTCGTATACTTGGACCGGTACATTGAACAATTTCGGGTCTTACAGCTACTGGTTGGGCCATGATGATACCCGGGTTACGCTTTTGTACCCCTGTACGTTTAATCTGCAATACAGTGACCAGGCCGATGAGAAGGTATGGGTTTACGTTTTGTACGTATATGCGTATCTGTTCGTTTTCTCCCATTTTCTTCGTTTATAGACAGGGTATGCTTGGAGTCACGTAACAAATGATGGGTCCAAGGCGATACGAGGCTCCCATTTTCATATCTCAGTACGCTGAGATTGCAATACAACGCCCCACTAATTACCACTAATTACCAACTGATTGCCCATAAAAATACCCACCAGTTGCCCATTAATTGCCAACTAATTCCCCCCTCCCATCTGTTGCACAGGATGACTACAGACGCATCCGTGACATGCGCTGTGAGGCTGGCACCGTGAGTGCTCGTGTATCCATGGTAGAGGTGGATCTACTGAGCAGGCTGTTCAACAAGTACACAACGTTCCTCTCCGACCCGGAATTGGACGAAGCAAGGTGTGTGTAGTGTATGTAGTAGCGTGCGTGTGTGTGTGTATTGTGATACATGGTATAGGTGTGTGCTAGGCATGTAATTGCGTGTGTGTGTGCACATATATATATATATATATTGTAGTACATAGTATATAAGTCGTTGGGAATGGTGGATGTCACTTATCAAATGTATACTATGAATGTACCTACTTATCAAGCTCATGCCATGGTACATGCCTACTTATCAATACCATGCATCCGTCCCTGCCAGCAACGAGAGTAAGCGTAAGGAGCGTGATGAAAAGGAGACCGAGAAGCTTTTAGGACAGTTGGGTGCTCTGGGGTACGGTGAAGAATGGTGCAAAACGGCCCTAAAAATAAATAACGGGGACCTGGAACACTCGGCCAATTGGCTCATCACCTCGCACGACCGGAACAAACGGCCCCCATCTATATACTCCGGTAGGTAGATATGTACAACTAGACGCGTGTTTGTTTACGCATTTCTTTGTGTGCGAGTTAATATCTTTCTGTCTCGTTAGGTATGTACGTATTCCTCGTCGTTTGAGTTTTACGTTTTCTGTTTGCGCGATGATGGACAGATTTACTTTTGCTTATTTTCATATGACCATAAATGTCACAAACTAAATTGACACATCCTCTGTCGCAAATTCCACGGTACCGCATTTGACTGTATCTGAGTATCAATAAATAGCTGCACCCGTGTCTGCGTCTACGTCACCCATTTCTCAGCGAATGAAAACCGTTCAACAACTGTCCTTCACCCTCGCCCTATACCACACACGTCGCAAACTAATTTGAAACATCTCTTGTCGCAAATTCCACAGTACCCCACCTGCCCGTATGCGAGCAACAGCAAATAGCCACACCCGTTTCGTCTGCGTCGCCCAATTCTCAGCGAATGAAAATCGCCCGACGGCTGTCCCGTTCTAGCGGTCCTGTTTTGGGACGAACCAACTCACACGCAGACCGTATAGCTACGGTTTACTCAGAGCAGTTGACTATAAGTGGGGAGATTATTGTGAGGTTCTACACCACTATGGGGTGAGTGGGGTTTGAGGGTATACGTGTATGTAGAAGCGTATACGTATATGCAGATGTAGATATGTAGTTATGAACATCCCCACAAGCATAGACACACACACACACACACACATATATATATATATATATATATATATATACTTATCCATATATCTAACACATATTACACTCGCATATATACTGATACGAATAATTATCCCCGCAGACACGTTAAGTAGATCTTAGTGTATGGAGGCTGTATTAATACTTATAACGCGTTTTTCCACACAGACAAGTTGTGCAACCGTTGGCGGAGGTGATGTCGTGTCCTCTTATGGTCGATGTGAAGGACTGGTCGTCTAAAAACAAACAGTTAACCATCAACTCAAGACTATCCTACGACTTCTTCAATCCTGGCAAGGGCGCATGGTAAGTGATGGGCATGGCAGTGTACACTTTGCTGTATATACGAGTGTATATATACACACGCACACACTCACTCATACATATATATATATATATATATATATATAATAACACACACACACACACACACACACACACACACACACACACAC
>NW_014039369.1:8502-10920 GCF_001186125.1 Sphaeroforma arctica JP610 | reverse complement strand
AGTATGTATGTATGTATGTATGTATGTATGTATATATGTATGCTTATATATATGAGCATGCTCTGTGTTTTACGTATCAGATACAATAGCAACGAACCAGATAACCGCTATACTGCAAATGCTTTTATACGGCTATACTTTGGTGATTGTATACGAAGTAGCTCCACAGCAAATATATCTCCCGTAATTGTGATGGTATAGTGTCCATAACTGGATATGACATGTGCTTTCTAAAAGAAATACATGTGACGATGTGTTAAATAATATTATGTTGTGGGACTAGTACGCGCTGCCTGTATATTCACAACCATTCTTCTCGTACACGTGGTTATGTTAACATTTATCTGGTTTATTTTGGATACCTGAATTGAATTTTGCTATATCTATGTATATATACGCAGATTATATATATATATATATATATATATATAAAGGTCACATGAATGTTCACGAATTAACGCATACTTCTCACTCGCATGACATATACAGGACAACCATCGATTGATTGATGTGCGATCTACGGTGACCATAGTGAACCACCTCACCCGTCCCATCAATATCCGCACATATCCAGAGAACACTAAGGCCGTCTACTCAGACCTCTTCATTGACCCGGGAGCGGTATGTCCTACTATGGAACAGTCCTATTTACAGTACAGTTCTATTTATGGACCAGTCCTATTTATTGAACTGTCTTGTTTTTTTACAGTACAGTCCTATTTAAAGACCGGTCCTATTTATGGAACTGTCCTGATTTTTACAGTACAGTCCTATTTATAGACCGATCCTATTTATGGAACTGTCCTGTTTTGAAGCATAGTCCCATCTGTATCTGTATTGCGAAGTGCCCGCCTGTGATAGGTGCGAAGCGTTTTATAATCGATATCCAGCCTTCCTCATTGAGCCTTGGAACGGTATGTGCTGCTTGTATTGTTCTATTTTTAGAACAGTTCTATTTATAGCCGCGCTGTGGCTCGCTTACTGGTATTACTGGTGAAGCTGCTGACTATATTTCGGAATTTGGGCTGATATAATCTTTCGGGTTTTAGTGTTTTAGGCTGTTAGGGTTCCCAATTAAATATGTGGCGGCGTACGTATGAGATGGCATGTGCTTGAATCACAGACATGTTTTATTTCGAATAGGGTTTAGGGTTTGTATGTTTCATTTCGTATATTGACCATTGTATTATATTCTCTACCGATGTAACGTGGTTCTATTTATAGCACAAGTGAGAGATAATCGTGCCGTCTTTGTACAGACTTATGCAGTACCGATCACCAGACTTTCACCCGTTCGCGATGACAAAAACTGTGACATTCCATATACAGCACATTCTTAAATATGTATACCTTTCAGATGTGGGAAGCTGCGGTGTCTATTTGTAGTACATTCTATTCATAGCTGTCTATTTCCCCCGGTACAGCGGTGTTCTATTATTAGCACATTCTATTCATAGCTGTCTATTTCTCCCTGTACAGCGGTGTTTTATTTATAACACATTCTATTTATAGCTGTCTATTTCCCCCTGTACAGCGGTGTTCTATTTATAGTACATTCTATTCATAGCTGTCTATTTCCCCCTGTGCAGACCTATGCGGTCCCAATCACCCAAGCCACAGACCGATTCCAGGTGCGTGCGCTCAGTTGCCATGACAACGAGAAGAGCATGGACCCTGATACCGACTTCTGCCCAGACTTTGTGCACTGGTCACGCTTTGGAATGAGTAAGAAGGAACGCACAAGCAGAACAGCGGAGTCGGCTACTGAGGAGAAGATGAGTATGTGTTCTATTTATAGTTAGTGAGTGATCTATTTATAGCAATGGTATGTGTTCTATTTATAGTCAGTGAGTAATCTGTTTATAGTAATGTTATGTGTTCTATTTGTAATCAGTGGAGTGATCTATTTATAGCAATGGTACGTGTTCTGTCTACGATACTAGTGTGAGATCTGAATTTGGATTTACGGCCTAAAGTAGCGTAGTATGAATGTCCGTGGATGTCAATGTCGTGCGGTTGTTCATGACTACGTGTTAGGATGGGCAAGTTTGTTCTATTTAAAGACATGGTGGGTGTTCTATATTAAGATATAGCAATATTTCTATCGGTAGACATATAATTTTCTTATTTCTGAATAGTACGTGTTTGATTCTGGATATATGTTTGTCGGCATGTGTATGTTTTGCTATCTGAACAGAGAGTTTAGGGTTAAGGGTTTGTATGTTTTGCTTGTTCTTTACACAGGTCAAGTGTTGGAGTGAGCACGAAGGCACGTATAGGCACAGTACTAGAGTCAGCAGTTTTGTTGTGGGTGTGTGAGTGAGTGTTCTAGATATAGCATATGTTCCTAATAATATATATATATATATATATATATATATACTACTACCTACATATAATATACATACACACACACAC
>NW_014039369.1:0-7041 GCF_001186125.1 Sphaeroforma arctica JP610 | reverse complement strand
TATTGGTATTGGTATTGGTATTGGTATTGGTATTGGTATTGGTATTGGTATTGGTATTGGTATTGGTATTGGTATTGGTATTGGTATTGGTATTGGTATTGGTATTGGTATTGGTATTGGTATTGGTATTGGTATTGGTATTGGTATTGGTATTGGTATTGGTATTGGTATTGGTATTGGTATTGGTATTGGTATTGGTATTGGTATTGGTATTGGTATTGGTATTGGTATTGGTATTGGTATTGGTATTGGTATTGGTATTGGTATTGATATTGGTATTAATATTAATATTTGTATTGGTATTGGCTACCACTGGTGTGACGTTGTTCTGTGTGGAAACAGCTGGTGCGTGGTATGTCTGTAGTCTACACCTGTGTTACCAATATGATAGGGTTAAACCTTTGTGTGCACATGGATATATGTGCGGTGGTATATATGTAGGTATGCATCATGAACGTTCATATACCTGTGCCGTTGTAAATATGTAGATATATCTCAGGGCTTAATAGTGTAGGTACAACATCCATTTGGCTCTGTCTTCATCCCTGTATCCCCATGCTGGTACACATACACAGTGGTGCAAAGAGATGTCCGAGGGCAAAACCGTTGAGACCACCCTGCCCCAAACCAGACAGGGCAAGGTGCAGATGCACAGCTTAGACGTGGGTGTGAAAGGGGGAGAGGAGATAACTCTCAGGGCCAACGACACTCGGTACAGTTCGGTACTTCGCCTGGACGCAACTGGCAATACGCAGAAGATAGTGCTGGCGGTGCCGGAGAGGGGCACGCTCAGAACACGCACCCAAAAGCAGTACGAATTGGGTAGGGTTTTTATATATTTAATTTATACGTGAGTGATAATTTGGGTCGAGTTGGGTGTTTTTTGGTTACTTAAGTGATTGTTTAGGTTGAATTGGGGATGTTTTCGATAACCGAGTGAGACTTTCGGTATGTTCTGTGATTGAATGCGGGATGAAGTGGGCAAGTATTATGGAACAGTTCGGTACTACCCAAAAGCAGTACGAATTAGGTAGAATCTTCAAAAACTTGACTGATTATTTGGGTCGAATCGGGTGTGTTTTCGATAACCGAGAGTTTCCTGCGGTGTGTTTTGTGGTGGTATATGGGATGAATTGGGTATGTGCTATGAATTGGATATGCTATGAATTGGGTATGTACTATGGAACAGTTCGCCACTTCGGCTGGGTGCAGCAGTAGCTTCATGCGGTACTGGAGACAAGCACGCTCAGAGTCAGTACTCAGCCGAAGCACGGCTTCAGCCTTTTGTTTGTGACAGACAGTGTACCTCCAGAAGCCACCCCTGTGTATCTACCACCCAATACCATATACATGCATATAAAATTCAATACCATATACCTGCATATAAAATGTTATAGCATATACATGCATCTATAACCCTATACCATATACATGCATATAAAATTCGATACCATATACATACATATAAAATGTTATAGCATATACATGCATATGAAATTCTATACCATATATATGCATCTAAACCCCAATACCATATACATGCATATAAAATTATGTATCATATACATGCGTCTACCGCCCTACACCATATACATGGATCGAGCTCTGAAGGTATTAATATTGGCGTATACTACTCCATGGTATCTTTGCATCCATGCCTTTACCTACCCCCATTATCCTTTACCTACTTTCCTTATCCTTTACCTACTTTCCTTATCCTTTACTTGGTTCCTTTATTGTCATAGATGGTCTCAAAATCTGCTCGTCGTAGTGTGAGGATGTCTCTCAGACACTCGTATACATACACTCCTTATCTCACGATCATATACGTACACACACTCGTATATATACACCCCTTATCTTCACATACATATAATATATGTACATACTAATTTATATATATATATATATATATACCCCACTCCTTCTCACAGGTGTCAAAGTAACGTACAACACCGGTGTCTACGCCCGTACGCGTCTAGTGCAGATACTTCCTAACATGCTGTTCTTGAATGTGTTTGGTTTTCCTTTGGAGTATGTGCAAGACAATCTCAACGATCCAGCTGTCACCATCACACCTATGAAGACAATGCCGTTCCATTGGCCAGCTAAGAGAGATGTACAACTCTTGAGGTATGTATGTACCTGTCTATGTATATGTATATGTATATGTATATGTATATGTATATGTATATGTATATGTATATGTATATGTATATGTATATGTATATGTATATGTATATGTATATGTATATATATGTACATGTATATATACATTTGTATACTAGATGTATGTATAGTCAGTATAATATATACACAATGAATATATACTAGATGTAGGTATAGTAGGTGTAATATATACAAATTCGAATAAATACTATATGTGTGCATAGTAGGTATAATATATATATATATATATTTGAATATATATATACCAGATATAAGTATAGTAAGTATAGAATATATACATTTGAATATATGGTATGTATAGTATATATAGTATAAATTCAAATAAACTTCATTTGTGTCCGCGTCCAAAGTGAACGCAAGACAATAAAAATGGGCCGTCCATTAACATCGCATCCCTGGAGTCTGTGGCTATTTTACCGGTCTAACAACCCTAAACCCTAAACTCGATCTATGGCAAATTCCCTTTTTATTTCGTGGCAAATATATCAATAGAAAAACCCTAAACCCTAGATTTTAGGGGCTGATACACTCCAATACACCATATCCTGAAAAGTAAAAGCAGTTTTACCTTTGTGACTATTTTGTCATGTTCTCACATTTAGTACTTCTCACATTTAGTACTTCAAATCGGTTTATACAGAATTAGGGCCAAGGTACCCATCCCTAATTCCAGTGACGAATCAGGTCGAAACGATGTGTGGAACTGGAGCGAACCGTTTGCACTGGTCCCTCAACAGCTCACCCACTTCACAGTCAAGGTGTGTTGCACTTTTAATTGTATGCATATAGGCAGCTATCAATACTTTATATATATATATATATATATTGTATATGTATATGTATATGTATATGTATATGTATATGTATATGTATATGTATATGTATATGTATTTACGGCTATCTGGTGAACCTATAATAGGGATATATTGTATATAATAATTGTTATGTAATACATGCATTAAAATTAAAATTAGTTTATGTTCTAAATCCCAATCCATCGGCTTGGAAAATCTTGTTTCTGAACCTGCTTTGCGTTCTGCAATATATACACCTCACACCTAATACGTACATGTTTATATCTAGCAAGTATGTGATTTATTATATAACATACACCACACTTCCAATACATATATTTTTAAATATACGTGTACAGTATGTAGGCGATTTATTATATTGTATATACACCACACATCCAATACATGTAGCTTTATATCATGCGTACCATGTACCTTTATGTCTAAGTATGCGATTTGTTATATTATATATACACCACACAACCAATGCATATATTTTGTATTCGTATCCATGTGTACAGCTTCGAGGAAACCGAAATAGGGAGTTAGTTGGGTACATCCCTGTGTCGGTCACTTGGGTGAAGGCTGGACATGTGGTACTATTTGGTCGCCCGTACGGCAAAGAACCCACCAACTACGTCATCCGCAACAACACTGGTATATTACAACATGTTGTTTATTATACTAGTTGTCGTAAACTACCGATGGTCGTAGCTGGTAGTGTATATTTCTGTGTCGGTTATTCGGGTAGAGCTTGGACACGGAGTACTCGTTGCCCGTACGTACGGCAAAGAACCCACCAACTACGTCATCCGCAACAACGCAGGAACGCTACAATATGTTGTATATTATATTAATTGTCGTAAACTACCGATGTTCGTATACTGGTAGTGTATATTTCTGTGTCGGTTCCTCGGGTAGAGACTGAACATGTAGTACTCGTTGCTCGTCCGTACGGCAGCGAACCTACCAACCCACAAGAATACAAGCAAACTACAATATGTCGTATACTATATCAATTGTCGTAAATTACAGGACCGCCATGTAACTAGCAAAGCGGGTTGGAAGTGATAATGAGGCCACACCGAATAGTTTTATCAATTACTACAGTATCGATTGTTTCAAATTACCATCTTGTCACATATTACATGCCACACTTCTAGTTTCAGAGTAAGAGTTTTGAGAACAAAGGGTACCATCTGATTTAAATTACTATTTTGTCGCATATTACATTCGACACCTCTAATTTTCGAGAAAGAGTATTGGGAGAGTCGTTAAAATCTCATTCAAATTGCTATATGCCGTACACTCTCTTGCACCTATCTAGGTTTAGTGTAAAACAAACAGCTGTGTGTTTTGCCTCTCAAACCAAACATGTCGTAAATTATACATTTACAAACATGTCGTAAATTATATATTTACGAGCGTTACTGTTACGTAGTCTACTACAGTTTGCAGCTTCTAGCCCTTGTTTTTATGATAAGAGTCTGGAACCGATGGCAAGGAACTCACACAAAACCGTGATCTTGTGTTTCAAATTGCTACTATGTTGTGTATTATATTCATCAGCTCTGCGGCTGGAGTACTGGCAGGACGGTGTGGAGAAAGAAACACTCAGTCCCCACAGCGAAGTAGTCTATGGCTTTGACCGACTGTTGGGCCCACAGTTCATCAACGTACAAGTTAGCAACGACGATCTTACGGCACGCTCATATGACATGAACAGTCTTATCAACAAGTGAGTGGAATGATAGTGCACTATATGGATACACACACACACATATATATATATATATATATGAATCGTACTTTATCGTACTAAGTATGTTTAGTTCTTGACCTTAACGTATATATAGCATTCTTGATTGTACTATATCACTATTGTTCTTCATCACACCATATACATATCGTTCTCATACTCCCATGCAAACACCTGCCCCAGATTCTCACCCGTGGAGTACCTGCGCGTCTTCCAACTGGTAGCCATGAACGACTCGGTGCTTGAAGTATGCAAGACCAGAGACGGCCAGGCAACCATCCGTTTGTGGCCTAAACGAGACCGTACCGCTATGGAATACCGGTATCAGATGTGGAGTCTCACCGCAAACGGCACACTGGTCAACCCGGCGAGCGGATTGATTGCGCAGGTGTATGGCGATGGATTATATCCGGGTATGTGCTCTGTTTATTTAGTTGTATATATGTATATGTATGTATGTATATGTACACTCATATATATATATATATATATATATATACATACACACACACACACACATATATATATATATATATATATATATATATATATATATATATACTACTAGTAGTAGTAGTAGCTGTGGTCAATGGTACCGAACATTCCTGTGGAAGCCGTAGTCATATACGTTTCTACAATCGAACACGTATACTTGGTTGTTATCACGTTTTCCCCGAGGTGCACTTCCCGTGCTCGTAGTCGTTCCTGTTTTGTAGAACGTAAACGTAAACGTACTTGCCTTTCACGTATACCTACAGGTGCGCGTTAGAACGTAAATGTAAACGTACTTTGCTTTCATATATACTTACGGGTGCGCGATAGAACGTAAACGTAAACGTACTTTCCTTTCACATATACCTACGGGTGTGCGTTAGAACGTAAACGTACTTGCCTTTCACGTATACCTACAGGTGCGCGTTAGAACGTAAACGTAAACATACTTGCCTTTCACGTACACCTACAGGTGCGCGTTAGAGCGTAAACGTAAACATACTTGCCTTTCACGTACACCTACAGGTGCGCGTTAGAGCGTAAACGTTACCTGCCTTTCACTTATACCTACGGGTGCGCGTTAGAACGTAAACGTAAACGTAATTGCTTTTCACGTATACCTACAGGTGCACGTCTTTACATGAACGATCCGCAACGCAGGGCCACAGAGCAGTGGCAGTTGTTGCCAATGGTACCGAACATTTCAAGTGCACGGCAGACAAATCTGGTTTGGGAATTGGATGCAGATGATCTGAAATCGGGATGTTTCCTGAAATTGGCGCCCCGCAACCCCCAAAGCCAACTGCAGAATTTCCGACCGGTTTATCTCACCCAGGGTACGAGTGTGGGGTTAAGGGTTTAGGGTTTTTTTGTGCTGAAGTTAACAGCTACATGTAGTGTACGATTAGGTTTATCTCACCCAGGTATGAGTGTAGGGTTTAATTTTATACAAATATGGTTATCGCGCCAAAGGTATAAGGGTAGGCTATGTATGATGGAAGACAAGTAATTGATGTCGAGTTAGGAGCGTATACAATAGGGTTTAGGGTTTAGGGTTCAAGGTTTACCCGTATACACATACCAATAGACAACCATATATGTCGATAGCAATGGATACGTGCACACATACTTTATTATGAGTGCACAAACTTCACCATGTTTATTAAGCTTATATACATGCACATAACCAGCTAAAACCAGTCCATCTGGCGTCCTGGTGTCTTCGGACGGTTGCTTACTCTCCATTGTAGAATTCTCAATACATACACCCAGCTATAATGCGCGTACTGATAAGAACATATGCACTAACCCATGTTTATACATGTGCATATATATATATATATATATATATAGGTACGGGAGTCCTAGCTCCGCGCATAGACGTGGATGGTCCCACGCGTATCCTGGAGTTCTCCGACGGACGACCGTTGTCTGAAGGTCGGAGAGTGGCTCATGGCGTTAGTAGAGCTTCGTTCCGATCTTTGCCTGGCATGGCTTCAATGGGTCTGCTTGGCTCGGGTGGCGAAGGTAGTGAGGTTGCCATGGCAACCACCGACGGCGACCTTGATGGGGACGTCTCCAGGTCGGATCTGGCTGTACGGTAGGTTGACTTTTGTGATTTTAGGTTTTAGGGTAAGGTGGCTATGAAGTATGGGTATAAGATGCTTGAAATGGGTGTTATTTGGGTTGCGAGTTCGAGTGCAGTAGTACATGAAAATACTGGGTATACTATATATGTGTATATATGTTTACATTATACATGTATCTATGTGTAAACGTATATATGTTATACACACACACACACAC